>NC_142536.1:13127500-13436875 GCF_056151865.1 Erythranthe guttata | reverse complement strand
AGCTTGTAGATTACATTTTGAGGTAAAAATTAATTGTTCGGATTCTTTTTTTTTTCTAAAAATTTATGTGTTTCGTGTTGTTGAAAAAGTTTCGTGATTCAACAACACGAACAAAAAAAAGCAATAGAACACTAAACTTATGCACAAAATTCGTGTTGTGTAGAACAAAACCCTGATTTTTTTAATATCACTTTGCATCCTTAAAATGTGACATTTTAGCACTTTGCACCTTAAAAAAATGAATAGTATGTTATACTATCAAAACTCAATTATCTGAAATATTTCACGACTTTTAATTTTTCTCTTTCAACAATGAGACTTTTCATTTTTCTTTTTCCGCGTATGTAACCTGTTTATTTCTATTTATTAGGTTGGATGTAAAGCATTTTAATGTTCTTTTGATTATGATAAACGAACTAAAATTTGATGTTATTATTATATAATTAGTAAGAGTTAATTTGTCAAGTAATATTTCCCAGAACAATTCATTGAAGTACATATTTTATATAAACATTTATTAACTCAAACTATTATCCCAAGAACACATAAAATTGATTAAATAATTTAATTTCAATTTTATATCTCCTCATCATCAAAATACTTTATATTCTTCTAAAAATATATCCAGTTTTTAATAATTTAACTTTTATGCCCCCATTGTATTTTATATATCTAGAGTGATCAAACGATTTCTATTTATTTAATGCATGTTATAAGCGCTGCTTAAAAAAATGCACGTTACAAAAAAAAATAGTTTATTTATGTACGCCTATTCCTGTTCCTACTAGGGGTGGTAAACGAGCCGAGCCGATCTCGTGAGCTCGACGAGCCGACTCGTAAAAAGCTCGAACTCGGACTCGAGGTTTTCGAGCTCGAGCCGGTTTTTAGTTGTTCACGAGCTCGCGAGCCGGATTTATTATTTTTTTTTATTTTTTTTTTATTTTTTTTTATTTTTATATGTTATTTTTATTAAATAATGTAAAATAATATAAAATATTATAGAAATAAATACAAATATTAAAAATATATATAATTACAATTTAGTTTTTATTTTGTATTTTTTTAAAATAATTTTTAATAATAAAATAATAATTAAAAAAATATTTAAAAAAAAAATAGAGCTTGGGCTCGAGCTCGAGCTCAAGCTCGACAAAATTGTCACGAGCTCGAGCTCGAGCCAAAAAAAAGAGGAACTTGACGAGCTCGAGCTCGACAAAATAGACTCGAGCTCGAGCTCGAGCCAGCCAAAAGAGGCGAGCTCGACTCGAGCTCGGCTCGTTCACACCCCTAGTTCCTACACATATTTAAGGTTACTTATATGCTACACCTGGTCAATGTTACATCGGGTGGATGTTTACTGTTGACCTACACTAATTAATTTATATGTGTGTATTTATGTGCTTATAGATGATAAATATCTAGTAGTGTATTATTTTAGAAGACTTCTAATAATTTTTTTTTGGTACTACAACAATTGACAAGGTCCAATTCTTCTAAGCACAACTCATATTCTTTTCTTTTATTTGTTGCTTATAAGAAAACTTCATGTTTTTCATCTGCTTAATTAACAAAGTTCAAACAAAGGCAATTCAACTTTGGGTTGCTAGTTATTAAACTAAGCAATATAATGACTCGTTAGCACGTTCAATTAAATATGGGTTCGTACTATACTACACCGGCTAAACTTGTAGGAAAATGCATAAAATCTAATAATTCATATATGGGGTCCTCAAGTTAGAATACTTATCTGAGTAAACTGCAAAAACTACGCCTGTGTAATCTCGAAATAACAAAAACCCCCATTTGATAAATAAACTAGCAAAAACCTCCTCTGTGAAATTATTTAAATAGCAAAAACCCCCCTATGGAACTATTTGAGGGTTGACTTGATATAAAAAGACACTAATACCCATGGAGTCTTGCAATTAATAAATTCTTATATTTTATAAATATTTTAATTATTTTATTTAAACAATAATCAATTTAGTTGTTTACTATTTTTTTTAATTTCTAAACAAACAAATTAAAAAGAATAAATATACATATAATATGTATATATATAAATACATTTTGAGGGACAATTTTGTCATGTCTAAAAAATCAGCTAGGGAGATTCTTCCTTTGACTAAATTTCACAGGGGGGTTTTTGCTAGTTTATTTATCACAGGGGGTTTCTGCTATTTCGAGATAACACAAGGGTGGTATTTGCAGTTTACTCTACTTACCTACATATCCATATGTTAAACCTAATCTTCATAGTAGTTTGCAAATTAATTCAAATTCTTAAGACGAAAACAAAAAAAAAGTCGCACAAAATTTTGCAAATTATTAATTATTTTAAACTATTGCGATGAAAATAAATTAAACATTGCAAATATTTGTTATAAAAAAACAAATGCGACATCTTGTAGAATAATCGTCGCACACTATTGCGACAATTGAATTGATTTGTCGCAAATGCTCACAAAATTCTTTTACCTGCTCTAGTGCGACGATATTTGCGAAGCAATTTTTTATCGTCACAATTCTATTTATGGATTATTATATTTTCGGTATTTTAAACGTCGCAAAATTGAAACAAATCCATTGTAGTCGCAAAAAAAAAAAAAAACAATTGCTTGAAATACATTTGGGTTTAGTGGTATTAACTTCAAAACACAATAATATGGATTTAATTTGGTCTAAATAACCTTCATATGCTTGATTTAAATAAGGGTGCATTTTTTTTTCCGTGAGCTTGAAACCAAAACTTGAGGTATTTAACAAAACTTGTACCAAAAGACGAAATCCCTCATCTCCAAGGTTCTCTATACCTTGGCCTGATAAATATTAGATGGATGAATGTAAATCATAATAATTCAACGGGGATAATTGGCATTTTGCACGATCGAATTACAAGTGTTTGGCACTTAGAACCATTAAATTGCAAAATTAGCATAATGCACCCTCTAATTATAGTATCCTTGGCAAAGTGCACCCTAATTCAATTTTTAGCTTAAAATGTGACCGGCAACCTGTTTGTGATATTAAAGTGGGGGCAGATTTCTCTTTCATGCATTCATTACTCACCAACACCAGAAACCCGCAAAAAGAAATTGCATCTGCATTATAGAAGAGTTGTCGGATATTGGAGATATTTATATTAAATGAAATATTATATTAATAGCTTAAACTTTTGGTTGTGATGGTCATTCAACATGGTATTAGAGTCAGACCAAATCAAAGGTCATGCGTTCGAATCCTACCACCACCCATTTCAAATATTTAAAGTGCAAGGTTTCAAACGAAAATCGTCTGCCGTGGCCTTAGTATGATTTCCATGTAGATAAAAACCTAACAAATTCACATGCATTGTAGAATGAGTGAGATGGAAATTATAGTTCGCCACAATTAGGTGTTTGTTGTATTGACTACCGTGCAAAACTTGCATTGTAGTTAATTACACTTATCATTTTTCTATTTATTTCATCAAATACTAATTAAATTTTTACATTTTCTATATATGTGGTGTTTGGAGTTGATGCTCTTTTCATCAAATGGCTATCTCGGATATACTTTGTCCAAAGTTTTTGATTTGGGTTGAAAAACAATCTTTAAGCCACACTGCTCAAGAACCATTTTTCGAACCACCAAAAAAGAAAAGAAAATTTACAATTGTTATCTTAAGTCCAAACATGCAAGTATTAGAGGGAGAACATGTTCACAATTAGAATACATAACAGAAATCAGCTCCCCATTATAACAATAATATATATGGAATTATTATCAGATATTGCGTACGGATTTTTTTTTGTTTTTTTTTAGTTTTCTTAACTTTTTTTAAGTATCAGTTTTATTAATCTTATTAATCGACTACGAAACATAGTTGTTTTAATAAATTCTTTGATTTAAAAAAAAAAATTAACTTTTTTTCATTTTTTTAGTTCTTTTTTTTTTCTCTATTGGATATATTAATCGACTATGAAGCATAGTCGATTAAGAATTTGATTACTAAAAATAACAAATCACTAAGCACAAAAAATGCAAAATCAACTATATTTTACAAAAACAAAAAAATATACAAACATTATAATTGATTTATACAATTGGAATCAATAAACAAAAAATCCAAAATAAAAACAAAAACAAAAATTGGAGTCGATTAACCTTAATCGACTACTGAATATAGTCGATTAACCTTTAATCGACTATTGAACTCGTACATAGTCCATTAAGGGTTCAGTCTGCGTAAATTTCTCTATCCATGCTGTCTTCCGTCCGATCTAAAAAAAAAAACTCTAGATCTGTCTCCCTATGCCGCCGCAATATCACACCATCCCATAATCATTGCAACTTTATCCCATACCTTACGACTTCATCCCACCCACAACCCTTGAACCCAGACAAACCATTTTTCCTTCTGCAGATCACGGAAACTTGAATTTTCTTCGAGTTTCCGTGCTCCAGAAAACGGGAGCTTCAAAAAAAAAAAAATTCAAAATTTTGTTAGATCTAATCCTAAACATGTGTTTTTACCTAAATTGGAAATAAAACTAATTAAAAATAGTAGGATATTGAAAATTTACCGGAATCGAGCCGCGTTTGCTACGGTTTCAAAGTCGAAAAAATTTACGAAATTCAAATTTCTAGAGAGAGTTTGGGAATAGGAGAGAGAAATTAAGAAAAAAAATTAAATGAAAAAGATTCCGCTGCAAATAAGCCAATCTATCTATATATATATAAAAAGACAATACCTTACCTCATCTTCTGACACGTGGCAACTTAGGGTTTCTAACCCTAGGGTAAGTTTTATAATTTTTATTACTTTTGGGTGCCAAAATGAAAACCCAATATTTCATCTCCCCTAAATTCTATCTGCCGTTTTTTTTCCCCTAAATTCTATCTGCAGTTTTTCATTGTCATCTCTAAATTTCTTCTAACTGCCGATTGAAATCAGTTTTTCATCCGTTTTTCCCATCGATTTAATAACTTCTCATCTCCAATTTCATGTCTCATCTCTATATCAACACAAATCTTTCAACAATTATTACTTCCTACAAAATTGAAGCTCTTGCTTTCCACAAAATTGAAGCCCTAAAATTCACTGGACAAAAGTTCAAAAAAAATCGTCCGGGAGTCAGATTGAAGAACCCATTGCTGCCAACGAGAGCCACTGCCGACGGATTAAATTTCAAGTAAGGAATTTTTATTCCACAATTTTTTCTATAACCTGTATAAGTGCTTAAATTATTAAAAGTAATAACTGGGACACGTGAATTATTCCTTCAATGTTTGGCCTAGCAAAGAGCCTCAATTCATGTATTTTCTCTTTTTCTGAAGCATGTGTTGTTTGTTTAATTTTTTTTTACTTTTTATGGTAATATGATTCAAGAGAGAGGGCCGTCAAAAGGGAAAGATGTTTTTCGTTTTCTTGGTCGATAGAATGTGAGGGAATTGTTTCCCCCCGTCTTTGCTGTATCTCCATCTCATAGCCGATTTCCAAAATCAATTTATTTGTACTCCACGTTGGTTTTTTTGATCAGATTGTTCGAAGTTATCAAATTAAAAGTTGTTCCGTACTATATAACAATATCGTACAAAAATAATATCAGATTTGAATGAAGCATGTGTTGTTTGTTTATTTCTATTTTAATTTTTATGGTAATATGATTCAAGAGAAGGGGCCGTCAATAGGTGAAGATGTTTTTCGTTTTCTTGGTCGATAGAATGTGAGGGAATTGTTTTCCCCTGTCTTTACTGTATTTATTTGTACTCCACGTTGTCATATAATTGATGCCGTTTTTTCGTGCAGATTGTTCGAAGTTACCAAATTAAAAGTTGTTTCGTACTATATAAAAATGTCTTACAAAAATAATATCAGATTTGAATGGAGCATATAGACTGATTTTCTATTCCATATATCATGTAGATATGGCGCCGCAAGTAACATTTTTCAATGATATAACACCGGACCGCTTTAACTGGAAAGTGGTGGCTCGGGTCATTCGACTTTGGAAAGTTCCTAGCAAGATCGACCATACTATTATTAATAGTATTGATATGATCTTAGTCGATGGGCAGGTCATTATTTTTTTACAAAATTTATTTCTCTTATGGCTATTTAAATTTTGTTTATCGGCCTATTGATATTGTGGCATATATTTTTTCAGGGAGGAAAAATTCATGCGTCTATAAAAAAGACTCAATTGAACAATTTTTATAATATTGTAAAAGAAGGTAATACTTATGTCTTTCAGAATATTTTGGTAGTTCCGAACGATGGGAAGTACAGGGCTACTCGCAATGCTCACAAGATCATATTTATAAAAACTACTCGCGTAACTAATTGCAAAGCCGAGAATATTCCAGGCGTCACTTATGACTTTACAAATTTTCTTGACATCATTACTGACGGGGATGACACATGGCTTATTGGTAAAATATTTTTAAAATATTAAAAAATGTGTTTTCTTAATTTATTATACAAACATTGCAATATTTTTTATGCATATACTTTTTTTTCTTTCAGATGTTATTGGACATGTTATAGAAAGAGATGAAGTGAAAGATATTAACAAAAGTGGACACATCCACAAGATACTAGAGATCACTCTTCAAGACTTATCGTGAGTATTTTTAGATTATATACAGTAAATTCAATTGATGCTGAATGGTTTCGTATTTATGATCTTCTAATTTATGTCATGTGGTTCTCAGAGAGAACCTAATAAAATGCACTCTATGGGACCAATACGCCGATCAAATGGCTTCGCATATTAGTAATCAAAACTCTGCTGACCCAGTCATCATTATTCTGGAGATGTGTTTGGTCAAAAATTTTAATGGTAATTCCTATATTTAATTACATTTAAATATTGCATTAAAGTTTCACTTCATTTGATTAATTCACATATTTATTTTATTTTGTAGGTCAAAATAGTATTTCTAATGCTTTCCACAACTCAAGATTGTTGATAAATGAAAACTCCGAGGAACATAGGGCGTACAGAGAAAAGTTAGTTCGTTTGAAACTACCATTTTTATATAATTCTTACTAAATCATGTTATAATGTACATTGCAATTTGTTCTTCACTATTTGTACGTATATACAGACTCATTAGGCAAGATGGCACATTTACACAATCAGTCAGCGTGTCATCAAATCATCGATCGACGGGGATTGCGGATGATTTGTTGCTAACGAAGCAAATGACGATAAATAATTTGAGAGATTGCACTACTGTAAGTAAATTATTTCTCCTCGACTTATTTTACAAATTTAACAAAACTAATTGTAAATTATATTTTTAGGAACGCGCTGTTGTTGTACTTGCCAAGGTAATTGATATCGATCCTGATACCAAATGGTGGTATGATGCCTGTCCGAAATGTTTCAGAAAGGTAGAGCAAACAAGCACACAATTTTGTTGCCCAAAATGTCCTAAGGATGTTGATCCAATCCCACGGTAATTTAAATAAATGAACTGATTTTTTTTAATTTTTTTTTAAAGTATTTATTATAGCATTATTATTATAATTTATTATATATATATTATTTATAGAAAAACTCAGTTTGTCAGCACTTGAACTATTTTAGCACTTGAACAATTTAAAATAGGTGCAAGTATTACTCTTAGTAGCAAAAAGTCTTCCATAATTCATTATTTTTTTCCAAATTATCGGAAGAAAGTAATTAAAATATTTTCTATATTTCATTATTTTTTTCCAAAACGGGCTAAGGATGTTCATCCAATCCCACGGTAATTTAATTTTCTATAATGGGAGTAGCCCTATAAGTATAAGTATGGTGTTTCACAAGTACATACATACAGGTATAGGCTTCAAGTACTGGTATTTGACACTACCGGATGCACTAAGTTTGTCATGTTTGACAAATTTGTTAGTAAAATCGTGGGCAAATCAGCGACCGAACTTATTGGTGACGTGCATAAGGTAATATAAAAACCACATTCATATGGAATGCTGAATTACTTCTATTTATATTTAATTATCAAAAAATCATTGATCATTGCATTTTGGTAGGATAATTTGACCGATACAATTCCTAAAGAATTTGATGCCATCATCAACAAAGAATTTCTGTTCAAAGTCGAAATCAGTGCGATGAACATATCAAAAAGTTGGTCAGTTTATACTGTAAAAACAATGACGGGTGAACAAGAACTTATTCGACGGTTTCGAGCTATGCATTCTATCGAGGTATAAGTCCACAAATATAATTTATATGTTGCATCATTTAATTATATTAATTTTTGTTAACTACAGGAATTTGTTGATGAGGATGATCACTCATCCGACAACAATGCTCAACAGCAAGGCGACAATTTGGATGTAAGAGTTGTTTATAACTCAAGTATTATTTTCATTTATACACAAGTTAATGAAATCTACCTTCCTCCAATAATATTTGTAGGATTTTGTCGAACCCGATGATGAGACGACACCAATCAGTAAATTACGTGGTAAAGGACTTGGCAACAGCAACTTAAATGTAAGAATTATTTACAACACAACAATTATTTCTATCATTTATATACATATCAATAACATCTACCATCCTTTAATGAATTTTGTAGGATTTCACCGATCCTCATGATAAGACGACACCAACCATTAAATTGCGTGGTAAAGGACTTGGTGTAGAAGCTACGTCTTCTAATTTATCCGATGATGAAACTACAAAAATGTCAACTACCAAGTCATATAAGAGGATCAAAACGGAGAAACCATGACATAATGGTCTAGCACATTATTGTATTGTTGGCGGCAATACAATAACATTAACTATTGTGCTGTTTTCACTTGAAGAACACCTTTCTCTGGGTGTATGTTTCAAGATTTTTATTTATGTGGTTGCTATGTTAATTTTACTTATGTTGTTTTCCTAGATTTTTAGAATGCAGCTGCCACTTCTTTAAGACTTGCAATAGGTGGTTGCTATATACTTTGCATTTTATTGTTGAAGATATTTATGTTTTTTTTAATTATTCCACATGGCTCCACGTAAGCTCTGCTTCTTCATTTTAAACATTACATTTCATAACTTCCATTCAATCATAAAAAGCTATTTCCTGTATCTCTTACTTACTGCTAAAATGGGGATCCCATCCTTTGTACAAGTGTGCCAATCTTTCTTTTTGTAATTATTTGCAAGGATTTATGAGATTTTCCTGAACTATTTCTTCAATTTGGTAATGCTATAATAAATGCGTACAAACAAAAAAATATAAAAAATCAGTTCATTTAATAAAATATTTTATTGTATAAAAAATAATAACAATTTTTGTATTACAAATCCTAAAAACTTCCTCTCACCCCATCTCCCACTACAAACTGACATCTCCCACGTCATATACGTCCATTAACTAAAATTAACCTCTCATATCAATAAATTAATCAAACTCCTTTCCTTGCCTATATATATTGCAAGGAACACTTCAATCTCAAATCAAACAACACAGGTCATTTGCGTGCACTTTCCCTTCATCTATTCCCGTTAATTGCAGTATCTCTTTCTCTCACTTTTCCCTAAATTACAAAAAAGTATTCTCTAATAAACTACTATTTTTGTAGTCATACATTTCATTGAACAAAGATATTTATTTATTTTTTATACTTCATTTTGCAGGTGGAAAATTACATGTTTAGGATGCATATATCAATGGATACTGACTTATGCACACTTATTGGTGTCTTTTCCCTTTTTGCAATCTTTGTTTTGTTATTTTTCTGCTTCAATCGAATTTTCAGTGGTTGCTCTTGCAAGTGTAAGTCTACCCCTCTTCTTCAATCCATTGACGGTGGAAACCATAGCGATCATATGGAGGAGTCTAACGGATCAATGATCGATGTCTGCATGCACTGCGGGCATCATGGGCCAAAGAATGAATTGTTATGTTGCGCTACATGTCACTACACAACTATGCACCCAAGATGTATTTGTGGCAAACAGTCCAACGAATTTAATATTAATTTCTCTGATGCTTGGGTCTGCCGGGAATGCGCTATTAACATTGCAACTTTTTATCAACTCTTCTAATTGGTGGAAATGTATTTGATTCTTGATTTGTTAGTAATAATTATTATATTACTATTTTCGTCATTTTTCCTTTCATCGACAATGTTACTATTTACTACTACATTATTATTTATATTACATCGTCAAATACACTATTGAGATATGATTTTTTGTGCTAATATCTGTTTCCACACGATTTCGAGGTATTCCAAAATGAAATGGATTTGAAATGGATTTTTTGTGCCGATTTTGAGGTATTCCGAAATTGAAATGGATTTTTTGGAACGAAAATTGAAACCTATTTTTAACTTTCGAAAAAAATTGGAAAATTTTCGAATAAGGTATTTCCGATTCATTCCGTCCAGTTTCCACCCCTAATATATATATATATATATATATATATATATTGAAAAAAAACAACAAAATCAAGTACTACATAACATAATTATTTTTCTATTAAATGATTGAACTTTTGCACCGTTTATAAATCTAAAAAATTATCTTAATAATGGATAACCACACTGTTTTAAAAACCATAAAAACTCATGCAGTTGGCAAAAAACCACTTACATACAACGTTTCCCACATTTGAATATAGTTGCATCTTTGTACTACTCCCACATGATATACGGTTACTAATTAATCATATCTCACAAAATCAACACCCTGCTTTATGTATATCTGTTTTCACTTAGAATTGTTCTTTCTATTCCTATTGGTGTCAATTAATTGTCTCAACATAATATACTAAAGTATATATTACAACTGAATCAGATGCTCGGCTTGAATCCAATTACTGAAAGTGCGTACCGTATTAGAATTGCTATTCTTCACTTCATCAATTCCTGAAGAAAAATTTCATCTTCTTCATCAATAGATGATAAGTTAAGGTATACTTCAAATAAATTTCATAGTCTAAAATCTTCTATACTGATGAACACTACGTTTGATTAATTTCAACAATGAATTGAAAATTCTCTGTCAATCCATATAATGTATAGTTCTGAGTCTCCTGTATAACATTTTCTTTCATAAATTATGAATTATTTATTTATTGTTATACAGTTAATGGATGAATCATCATCTGAAAAAATAAATTCCAAAAAGAGACAATATCCTTCAAGTTCCAATTGTCACCTGGAGGATGTAGACCCATTAATATATCGAAGACATTCCTTAAGAGACAACACAATATCTTGGTCCACAGTGAAAGAACAAACATTAGGTGAATGCACGCTAAACCGCCAATATGATATTTTAGGTATTCTTTTTTCTTTTTTTACAGCATGGCCTTTTCATTTGTTGTTATATTGTTTAAATATTAAAACTACGTTTATTATACTTCCATCTTCATACCCAGTAATTTTCGTATTTTATTTGTTTATAAGATTTCGAAGCAGATGAAAGTTGTGCACTTACTACCGGGTCACGTTATAATCGAAATGTTGGAATCAACAAAGTTGATCAAGATATACCGCCAGGTATTTAATTTCATAAATTGAGGAATGAGTGTGATGATTTATATAAAAAAAATATTAATAATCGATGTAATTAGCACATATATTTGTTTTTTACTAATTAAAATATATAACAATTTTTTTTAATAACTGTGAATTGTTTTTACAGCTACCGTGTGTGATTTATTTTATTCAAAGACTGCAAGATTGAACAGGAAACAATCGATGCATAATAAGAGGTCGTTCGAAAAAAAAGCCGGTAAAAAGTTAATTTTAAGACTTGCATTATCACCTAAATAAGATCTCTTATCATCCATGTTATATTTTCGTGGTTAAGGTGTCCTATCGTATATAATTTGCAGGCACTGCATCTTCCTTACTTGAGAAATGCAATAAGGTCGGTACAGCAAGGTCGAAATGCAACAATAAATATAAAAGTGGAGAGTACATTGTCAGCAACAAAACATTTGCAAAGTTAAAAGGGAAAATGCCAATGGACAACGAAGACAATCAATTCATTGGCATTCCCACAAAAAAAAGACCCTCCTTCCAAAAGATGAATACATCTGTTAGTAGGAGCATATTAGTATCTGAAGGCAAGTTTCAAAATTATTTTTCTGCATATTCATATACCACTTATTTTATGTCTTAATCATTTCTATTTGTATGTATACCAGATGGTACCAGACATCACCATGATATTAATTCTGGTGGCAGCGAAATTCCAAATATTTCATCAGATTCATATTATGAATCCAATAGAAGGTACATTTCTGATATTTATATAAAAAAATACATGATTGTTCAATATATTTAAGTATTAAATCAAATTTTAATTGTAATATTATTCTGTTATTCTATTATGTTTTTTGTATATTCAGTAATATTAGGAATTCTCTATGCAGTAGAAAGGGTAAATCCAATAGTAGAAAAATGATACAGTCTTCTTTGCATAACTTACATTTGGAATCTTCACCAAGCATTTTGGTCGACGAGGATTTAAGTACAATAAGAGAAATTACTTCGGATAGTGGAGGTAATCACTACTGTTTCAAACTTCATTTTTTACGTAAAATTGCTCGATTAGTACATGAGGAAATAGTCAACTTACATGAAAAATACCTTTCTTTGTATAGATTCTGAATATGTTTCAAACGACGACGCAAGTGATGATTCAGCTGATTATAATGGTAACAGTTTTTTTAATTTTAAACCATATTAGTATAACTTATTTAAACTAAATCTGTAACTAAATTTAGTATCAATTTAATTGGTATAAATATAAATTGCAGGTTACGATGATCTTGGAGATCAGTCATTTGTTTGTGAATCATGTGGTGCAATGATGTGGTATGGCGAAAGGCTTGACAAACACAAAAATGCATCAAAGCCAAAATTTTCGCTTTGTTGTATGGATGGTAAAGTTCAATTGCCTAACTTTAAAGAACCCCCAGCTTTATTGTCAAATTTATTGTTTGGAAGAGATAGACGGAGTAGACATTTCCAAGATAACATCAGATCTTACAATATGATGTTTTCGTTTACCTCTCTCGGTGGAAGAATAGAGACATCTATAAATAACGGGGCAGGTCCATATACTTTTCTTCTCCACGGTCAAAATTATCATTTGCTCGGAAGTTTATTGCCGGAGGAAGGTGCAAGGCCTAAATTTGCTCAATTGTACATTTTTGACACAGAAAATGAAGTACAAAATAGAATTAACGCCGTTAGGTATGAGATTATATTTGCTTATACATCTATTTTCAATATTTATTTTACACTAATATAAACTAATTATTAATTAATGGTATTTCAGGTCTCGAAATAATTCACATGATTTAGATCCAACAATTGTGTCTTCTTTAAAAGATATGATTGATAATTCCAACATACTTGCTCGATCATACAGAGCTGCTCGAGATCGTATTTGCATAAATAGAGAGCAAGGAGTAAAATTGAAATTGGTAAAGAGCCGAAGCACTGATGGTCGTACATACAATCTTCCAAATGCCAGTGAAATAGCAGCTCTTATTGTAGGAGACTTTGACAATCAAGAAGGGGTTAGGGACATTGTAGTACAGACACAATCCAAGAAGCTTCAACGTATTAGTGAATTGCATCCTCTTTATCTGCCATTACAATACCCCTTAATCTTTCCTTACGGGGAAGATGGATATAGAGAGGACATTCCTTTGAGGGAAACTTCAAGAAGTAATAGCAGAAAGCGAAAATATGTAACTATGAGACAATACTTTGCATACAAAATCCAGAAAAGAATTGGAGACAGCCCAGTACTCTTGAATTCAAAGAAATTATTTCAGCAACTTAATGTGGATGCATTTTCAATGGTTGAATCCCAGAGATTAAATTTCATAAGGCTTAACCAAGCTCAACTAAGGGTTGATAAGTACAGGAGCATTGAAGAAATGGTTGGAAGTGGAGATAATGATGGCAGATCAGTTGGTACACGAATTATTATTCCAGCTACATTTACAAATGGCCCAAGATATATGTTCAACAACTTCATGGACGCACTACAAATATGTAATTGGATCGGGTTTCCATCATTGTTTATAACTATAACATGCAATCCAAAGTGGCCCGAAATACAAAGAGTGTTGCAAGATACGAGTTTGCGCCCAGAAGATCGACCTGATGTTATTTGTCGAATTTTCAAGATGAAGCTTGACAGTTTGATTGCAGATTTGAAGAAAGGACATATTTTCGGACGAATTAAATCATGTAAGTACCAAAATAATATTGATTTCACACATTCAAATATTTTCCAGATAACATAATGTTATCTTTTATTTACTTATGGTTCAATATGCCACATCATAATTGCATGTTACAAAACTGATATTAATTTCTTTATAAATGTTAAATGCAGATGTTTGTACAATTGAATTTCAAAAGCGCGGACTGCCACATGCGCATATACTACTTTGGCTGCATAATGACGACAAACCCAATTGCTCCGAAGATATTGATCGAATTATAAGTGCGGAAATTCCTGACAAATTTTCTGATAGAAAAATGTATAAATTGGTCAAGAAATACATGATTCACGGTCCGTGTGGTCAAGCTAATATGAAGTCTCCATGCATGAATAATGGTGTTTGCTCAAAACAATTTCCGAAGAGGTTTGTTCAACGTACGGAGGCTGGTGAAGATGGTTATCATTCATACAAGAGAAGGGACAATGGGAGGACTGTTACGAAGAAGAATGTTGTACTAGACAACGGTTTTGTGGTCCCGTATAACCGTGATCTATTGCTGAAATACAGAGCTCACATCAACATTGAGTTGTGCAACCAGAATAAGTCCATCAAATATCTGTTCAAGTACGTCAATAAGGGGCATGATAGGGTTACAGTTGCATTTCATAAGTCTCAAAACACACATGGTGGTCCAGATATTCATGATGAGATAAAGATGTATTATGACTGCAGGTAATAATAATAATAATAATAATAATAATAATAATAATAATAATAATAATAATAATAATAATAATAATAATAATAATAATAATAATAATAATAATAATAATAATAATAATAATAATAATAATAATAATAATAATAATAATAATAATAATAATAATAATAATAATAATAATAATAATAATAATAATAATAATAATAATAATAATAATAATAATAATAATAATAATAATGGGTGTTTACATGGGTGTGTATAATAATAATAATAGTAATAATAATAATAATAATAATGATAATAATAATAATAATAATAATAATAATAATAATAATAATAATAATAATAATAATAATAATAATAATAATAATAATAATATTATTATTATTATTATTATTATTATTATTATTATTATTATTGTTATTATTATTATTATTATTATTATTTTATTATTATTATTATTATTATTATTTTATTATTATTATTATTATTATTATTATTATTATTATTATTATTATTATTATTATTATTATTATTATTATTATTATTATTATTATTATTATTATTATTGTTATTATTATTATTATTATTATTATTATTATTATCATTATTATTATTATTATTATTGTTATTATTATTATTATTATTATTATTATTATTATTATTATTATTATTATTATTATTATTATTATTATTATTACTACTATTATTATTATTATTATTAATTAACATCGAGTACACTATTCAAAACTATTATTGGTGTAGGTACCTATCGGCTTGCGAGGCCAGTTGGAGGTTATTTGGATTTGATATTCACTATAGAGACCCGGTTGTAGTGCGATTGAGTTTTCATCTGCCTGACTGTCAAACAGTTGTCTTCAATGATAACCAACCTTTACATAATGTGCTGAACAAACCATCTGCTAAACAAACAATGTTCTTAGCTTGGTTTGAAGCAAATAAGACGTATTCAGAAGCTAGAGATATTAAGTATGCAGATTTTCCACAACAATTCGTGTACAATGAAAACTCCTTGAGGTGGCAGCCTAGAAAAAGAGGGTTTGCAATTGGGAGAATTAGAAGTGTTCCCCCAGGAAAGGGAGAAGACTACTACCTAAGACTGCTACTTAATATTCAAAAAGGTTGCACAAGCTTTGAAGATATCAGAACTGTGAATAACTACATTTACCCAACATTTAGAGATGCATGCTATGTATTGGGATTATTAGATGATGATAAAGAGTACATAGATGCTATCAAAGAAGCAAGTATATGGGCAAACGGTGCTTACATCCGAAGGTTATTTGTTGTCCTGTTGATTTCAAATAGTTTAACCAGACCAGAACATGTTTGGGAAAGCTGTTGGTCAGATTTGTCGGATGATATTGCATACAAACACCAACAACGTCATAATAATCCAGGTATCTCATTTTTTAAATGTCCTATGTATAATATTTTCATTTGTTCAATAATTTAATTTTAACTTCTATTTTTTTTTACAAGCACACACCCTTGATAAAATATTATCATCTCTTCATAAACGCAGATTTGACTTTATCAGACGACAGCTTGAAAAATTATGCTTTACTTGATATTGAGAAAATCATGCAAAGCAACGGTAAGAGTTTACGTAATTATGACTCTATGCCGCTTCCAATTGAATCGTTGTTAAATGAAAGTGGAAATAGGTTAGTACTCGATGAACTAGAGTATGATGTGTTTGCAATGCGTGACGAACTTGCAAAGTATCTCTCTACTATCACCACAGAGCAGAAAAAAGTTTATGATACAATCATGTCTGCTGTAACAAACAAGAGTGGTGGAATGTATTTTTTGTATGGTCATGGTGGGACAGGAAAGACATTTATATGGAAAACATTATCTGCTGCGATTCGTTCCAGAGGAGAAATTGTTATTAATGTTGCATCAAGTGGTATTGCATCCCTACTACTTCCCGGCGGTAGAACAGCTCATTCTAGATTTGGACTCCCAATAATTGTGCATGAGGGTTCCACTTGCAGCATCAGTCAACAAAGTCCACAGGCAGAGTTATTGATGAAAGCAAATCTTATTATATGGGATGAAGCGCCAATGATGCATAGATATTGTTTCGAAGCACTAGATAGCACCATGAGATCTATCTTACAGTCGGACGAACCTTTTGGTGGTAAGGTGGTCGTTCTTGGAGGGGATTTTAGGCAAGTTTTGCCGGTTATTTTAAAAGCATCCAGACAAGATATTGTTCATGCCACGATCAATTCATCACCTTTGTGGAAAAATTGTAAAGTCCTAACGTTACACAAGAATATGAGACTTCAATCTTCTGCTTCTTCCTCTACTGTAGAGGAAATAAAGGAATTTGCAGATTGGATATTAAAAATTGGTAATGGTGAGGTTGGAGAGGAAAATGATGGTGAAGTTTCAATTGAAATTCCACATGATATGTTAATTCATGATTCGGACGACCCCTTTTCAGAGTTGTTGCAGTTTGTTTATCCAGATTTCTTAAGTAATATTTTTACTCCAAATTACTTTCAAGGTAGGGCAATTCTTGGACCGACTAATGAAAGTGTGGATTTTATTAATGATTATTTGTCGTCACTCATCCCTGGAGAAGAGAAGGAATATTTAAGCTCAGATAGTATTTGCAAAGATGAGGCAACTTCTGAAGTTAACGCGGAAATTTATTCAGCAGAATTCCTCAATACCATAAAATGCTCCGGACTTCCTTCACATAAGTTGAGATTAAAAATTGGGGTTCCGGTTATGCTCATAAGAAATATTGATCAAGCTAGAGGATTGTGCAATGGAACTAGGCTTCAAGTTACTCAAATGGGAACCCACGTTATTAACTGTAAGATTCTTTCTGGTAAACATGTTGGTGATATGGTATTCATTCCTCGAATGACTTTGATACCTTCAAATTGCACATTGCCAATCAAATTTCAACGACGACAATTTCCGGTGATTGTTTCATTTGGCATGACGATTAACAAAAGTCAAGGACAAACACTTTCACATGTCGGACTATACCTTCCACGCCCTGTTTTCAGCCACGGACAATTATATGTGGCATTATCTAGAGTAAAAAGTAGGTCTGGCATTAAAATACTCATCTCCTCTGAATCGGGAGAACTATGCAATATCACTAATAATGTTGTGTACAAAGAAGTGTTTCAACGAATTTGAGGTACATATTTATTAACATCACATTTTCAAACAATATGGTATCTTTTTTATTATTTTATTAATACATTTCATGCACGTACAGGTCTATTGCCAATAAGTACTCTCCAACATACATTCTCCCAAGGTAATTTACTAAAAATATTTTTTGGTGGATGTTACTTTAATAGTAATGGTTGATTTGAACCCAAAATTTATTATCATTGTGATGTTATTTTTATTGATGATGTAGGTGCATTGAAGAAGTGTTGTATCATTTGGTTAGAACAATATATGTATTTTAAGTGTACCATATAAGTATTTATATTACTTCATATAACTTTCTAATATCATTGAAAAATGTTCATCATATTTGTTTCACGACCACTACTAATATTCACTCCATATATATATATATATATATATATATATATATATATATATATATATATATATATATATATATATATATATATATATATATATATATATATATATATATATATATATATATATATTCACAATAAAAAAACCATATTTTTTTTTAAATTTGTTAGAATTATTTTTTCTCTATGTATTCGATTATGTGTTACAATATGACAAAACAATTATCATAATATTCACCGTGCATCGCACGGGTGTATTACTAGTTTTAAATAAAAGTCCCGCTGCAAATAGCAACACCCTAAAAATATCAAAAAAGAAATGGAAAAGACATTCTCCAATTTACATCGCTGTTCTTGTAATCTCACCAAATAATACATATACATATTTTAGTACCTTTTTAATATCGTTAAATCCCCAAACGTGGCTGTAGCCCCATTCCTCTTTCCCTTTTTCACTTGTTGGTGTGGTTCGGTGGGAAAAATATGGGTCCCTTGTGCCTTTCAGTTGGGCTTAAAATCTTGAAAGTAAATGGAGGGTTTCTGTGTGATTTGATTCTTCTTGATTCTTTTTAAAGACTTCATTTTTTTCTGGTAAGTTTTGAAGATTTGACGGAGTCCTCATTTGGGCTTTCGGCGTCAAAATTGAGGACTAAGGGTTTTTTGAATTTTCGCTGTTTAGCCACAGTGTCCTTGTTTGATAATTTCTGGGTTTTCTTCTCTTGATTGGTTCATAAGAATTTTGCGCGGTTGGGCTACCAATTTTTATCGAAGGTGGGGATTTGTTTGATTCTTGAATTGAATTGAATGCTGAGGTGGCGGTTTCCGATTGTCTAGGTTGACTGGTTTCTTGATTTAGTGTATTTTTTTTGAATCTTTTAAGCACTCAATCCGTAAAGGATTGGGATGCAACTGAAGTTTTCTTTGTTCAGCGGATTTGAAAATGGATGTTTGGGTTGTAGCTGCAGCTGCTGGTGCTGGATATGTAGCTCAACGTTTGAAGAATCTTAGCAAGGGCAAACGGTTAGATTCGTTCCCCGATAATCTTAATCTTGTCAAACCCGAGTCCTCAAGTGTTCGACAAAATGTCAAGGAGAAGAGCTCTCCACTTGTTGGGGTGTTTTCGAGGAAACAAATTGTGGAAGAAAGAGAAAACGAACAGCCTTGTGAAGAAGAAGCTGGTTGTTCGGCTGCAGAGAAGACCTCAATTAGTGGATACGAAGACGAAACTTTGGTGACGGTGGACATCTTCGGGAACGGGATGAATTCGAGTTCTTTATCGGGATTTTTGAGTAGCGAAGATTTTCGAGGGGATTGGGAGCATAGAGTACCTTCGGATGTCGACGAAGTTTTTACTAGTAATTCATTGCGTCGTACTTCTTCGAGTGAAGTGGGATTTTCGTACGGTTTTGGGAGGAATAGAAGTAGCCTTAGGTGTAGACGAGTTAACAGCGAAGCAATTAAGCCACAAACTTCTCTTGAAAGTTGTCTTATGGCTCAGTTATACGACCAACATGCCAAATTTGAAGAGTACACTTATTCTTCTCTCCATCGATTAAAGAAACCATCACTTAGGCCGTTTATCGTGACTGATGGAAGCAGAATAATCAGCTCACCCCCTCGTGAATTCAACGGGCCCACTGGAAAAGGGGAATGCAAGTTGCGGGACGATATATATTCGCAAGAGAATAATACTGTACTTGGTGTTCCAAAACTGCCTAATGTCGTATCGGGTAGAAACAAAAATGAGCAGGTTTTGAGAAGAAACGGCTCTACCGAAATGGCCCGTAGAAATCAGAATAGCCCTCAAGGTGGTACTATCTAAACTCGTTTTTTCGAAATAATTTTTGTCATTGAGCATTATGCAAGGAAATATGTGGTTAGGCGAGTAAGATAAGAAGACTTGTTATTGCATAAGCATTACCAGATATTTCCATTATAATATATATTTTTTTTTGTGATGTGTTTGTTTTAAATGATCGAAACTGATTAAGTAAACTTACTAGTCCATCTCGTTGTCTTTACCATTTGGGAACGTTTAGGCATGCAATCTTGTTTAGAAGAAACATAGAAATCTTATCGTACTTTCACAATGGAAAAGAATCTGATTTTCTTTTATTTTCTATAATGTATAGTTGCCGAATGCAGAGTATTACAGATAATCGTAACTAAAAAACTGTTTTGCCACTAGAAAGAATAAAAAATATTTCTTTGCCTTCAGTTCCTTTGCATTGTCACGAATGAATGTCGTTAATTTTTTTTCTTTTCTTGATTTTTAATCCGGGCCGTTGTCGACTTTTTTCAGGAATATCCGACAGGGCTCTTATTTTCAATCTTGGATTGACAATGGGCATAGTCTCTTCTGTGATGGCGAATAAGCAAGAAATGGGAAAGCTGAATAAGTTGTTGAAGCAGACCGAGAATCTGGTACAGGATTTGCAAGAGGAAATCGAAATGAAAGATTCACTAACTGTCAAGGAGATTGCTGTCGAGGATTACGAATCAAAGGATGTGCACACTGATCATCGGTACTTTGACAATGACGTACTTGCTATATCCAGTGGACGCGATTATTGTGAAGAATATAAGAATCAGAAGAACGAAGAGGAATCTTTAAGTAAAATCGAAGCGGAGCTCGAAGCTGAATTAGAGAGGTTGGAATCGACCATCAACTCATCCAGATTGGAAGCAAAATTGTCCAAACTAAACGAGGTAAGCATACTTAACTCCTGCTTGCTTCATTTTGGAAAGTTGAATAATCAGGTTAATGTGCGTCACTTTTGTTATATATATATATATATTGTAATCTACCTTTTGCCGGGTTAAAATCTGTTGAAGGGAAGGAACTATATGTTCTTGTGTGCTTTAGTAGATCTTTGATGCTTAGAATTAAAGAAGATATAACACGTGAAAACAGACTTTCAAGAAAAGCATGTGGATTTTTGTGTGCTCGTCTGATTAATATATTTAACACTCCTAATTATTACCAGCAATGTCTGAACTTTCTGTCCAGACAATAGTAAAAACAATTCTTTGTATCTGTTAATGTAAAATACAAGCTGATATAATGTTTGTTGATAATGCATTTTAAGTTAGCCTATATCTTTAGAGGTGAGACTGTTATATTGACGGCCTCTATTTAACTGTGTTATTGCAGCTGGATCCAGATTCGATGTCCGATCGTTATGAAGGGGAGTTGAGATATGACTTGTTTGGTGCCAAAAAAACTGAGAACCGGGCTTATGGTGAAAGTGGTAGCAGCACACCTCGTTCGGTCAACTACGCAGTCTCCCCAAGAGAGCTGAGTCTGCGGTTACATGAAGTCATCCAAACGAGACTCGAAGAACGCATAAAGGAACTCGAGACAGCATTGGAGAACAGCCAGAGGAAGGACAAATACGTGGAATCTGAGGAGAATATACCCTCGGAGAACAAAACACAAACTTGTTCCACTCAAGAAAGCCCGATTACTTCACGAGATGGAGGAGAAGAAGAATTTGTGAGCCACCCCGTTGTTATCAATTTATCGGGGGAGGCTCTATCGGCGTATAACGAGGCGTATGAAGAGATGATGAAAGAGTCCGAGTCAGATGAAGAGGATTTGCAATTAGGGTTTGGGAATGGAGAAACGGGGTTTGATGGAAGAATGGAAGAAGAAGAAGATGTTTGTACGAATGATGTGATTGGTTGGAGCAGCAGTGCGGATGAGAGTGAAGACGATGAGGTGGAGAGGATGTTGATACGGCAAATTGTGGAGAAAGCTAAACAAGGCTCTCCTGCTGTTTTGAAAGCTCATAGGGAATTGTTATTTTCAGCTCATGCAAATTGAACATTCTAATTATTATTAATTCAAAACGGAAAAGAAAAAAAAAACAATAAACGAAAAACGAAAAAGAAGGGCGATTTTGCAAAAAGTTTGAGAGTATCTGGGGGTTATAGTTTGCTACTTGTTGTGGTTTCTTCTTCTCTATTCAAGATTGTTGAGTCAGGTGCTATTTCTTGTCGTACAAAAATCGAATAAAGTAAATTTGAAGTAGTGGTAGCTAGTAAAATCGAATGGTAAGATGTTTACCATTCATATACACACAAATACACACACCCACATTGGTGTGTGTAGATCAACGGTGAAAAATCACCCGATGTAGCATTCCTGATGTAGCATAGAAATAACCCAACAACCACAATGATTATTACTTTGCGCAATTAAATTTAATCCACTTCATTTTAACTAATCACTAACCAATTATCTAAAGTTCTCACTTTCCATCTCATCTCCTTCCCTCGTAAGAAGTTCCTCCATTTCCGCCAATTTATTCCTCCACTCTCGAATCTCCGTAGCACCCCTCATTTTCCGAGCCAACTCCATAATCCCACGTGGTGAACCCCCGTGGTATCTCACCACGCACTTCGCAATTTCCCGCACTTGCGGAGCAAGTGCACTAATCGCCTCTCGTCCGAATCTCTCTTCGAACAATTTCCAAGCCTCGTCATCTTCCAACACCGTCAATTCGAACATCTCTTGACAACCAATTATATTACACACTCTCCAAGATCGACTCGTAATTATCACTCGACAAAATCCACTTGCTCGAACAAGCGGAACTCCCGCACTCTCCAAATCTACATCTTCCCTCACATCATCCAATATGAGTACAACGACGCCTTTCTTTTGCATTAGCGCTCGATTCAATTCAACCGCTCTTTTGTCTTCGTCTTTCTTGTCCGTAAGTGTTAGCCCTATGGCTATGGCTATATCATCTTGGAGACCCTTTATGCTCAATTCTCGAGAAACTTTGACCCAATAAACGCAATCTTCAGCTCGTTCTAAAAGTATCCGATTATGGATATGCTTAGCCAAATTTGTCTTGCCCACTCCACTCACCCCGTAAATCCCGATAATCGGGACTTTTTCAACCACCAAGCATTCCCAAATCCTCCCGAAAATTTTCTCAACCGACTCACCGAAGAGCTCACTTGTCACCAATGGCTCCCCACTAGTTTCATTACAAGCATCGAATACAAGTCCATCAAAGTGTCGACTTTGCTCCACGAGCATTTCCACTTTCGCGTTCAATTTTTCGACGCTGCGAATACGCTTTACGATTTCTCCTCGTTGTATTCCGTTCTCTAACGCAAGAATACCCGTTTGATTTTCTTGCACCAACTGAAGCCATTTTTCCACTTCCCGTTTTCTTTTCTTTCGCCCTTGTTGCTCTTCGTTTTTGATTCGTGTCTCGATATCGGATGCCCTGTAGCTCAATGTTAATGAATTTTTTTTCAGATCTTGTAATTTGTTATCGAAATCGATGCACGCTCGCCCGGTTTCTACAGCATGATCTGCCGACTTATTTAGCCCAATGGTTACAACTTTATCGGCAAAATTCTTTGCTACCTCCATTGCCTTTGAGGAAACTGATTCTGCTACATTCTTTAGTGTTTCAAACATTATTTACTGTTTCTAACTTTCTTCCCTGCATAAATATTAAGCCCAAAAAAAAAAGAGAAAAAAAAAACGATTATGATTGGCTAAGACAATAATAACTGAAGGTGCTTTAATATTCAGACAAACTATGAAGAGGAAAAATACAGATTCAGTTACACCTGTTAATTGTTATCAACGGGTTCATTCAATTCAATTATTAAACTAAACAAAAAATCTATGTTGTTTCCGTAAACACAGCAGAACTCTGGATTGTGGTTTTTAGGGTTCAGAAAATAAAGATTTATGATTTATTCAGAATTGAATTACCTGGATATGATGCAAGTGTTGGGGGAAGCTTTGAGCTGTAAATTGTGCCTTCAAATTTGAGAAACTGAGATAGAATTATTATATATGAGTTGAAAATGGAGGGCATTTAATTATAAAGAAGAAGAAGAAAATACTACAATTTCCCGGAAGGAGACAAATTAAAAATGTCTGTTTCACTTTTTCATGTTGAAAATACTATTCCCTTTCCTGGAAGTAGACATGGGCATGGCCCAGTTTTGGGCCCGGAACCAGCCCGTTGACGGCTCAAACCGGCCTGTTGACCGGGTGAACCGGCCCGGACCCGTGAACCGGCCCATCCTACCTGGGATGGGCCCGGTTCTAAGAAATGGTGAACCGTGAACGGGTGAACCGGCCGTTATTTACTTTTTTTGAATCCCCTCCAAATTTTTCCTATAAATACCCTCATACCCCAACCCAATTTCTCACCAATTCACTCACAATTCTCTCTACTTATTCAATATCAAAGTTTAGTAAAGTTCAATTCTCTCTTTAGTTTTTGCATTCTCGAATTTCTTATCGGTTCTTAGTCAAAAAAAAAAAAAAAAAATTTCTTTTGCATTTTCGAATTTCTCTTCAATTGTTAGTAAAAAAAAAAATTTAAGTTAAATTAAGTTCAAGTATTTTCATTTATTTCGTTTTCCTTTTTCTATTTAAAAGTATTTCTTTTAATTTAATTATTCATCAAATATTTCAAAAAACAAAAAAAAAAAATTAAAAAAAAAATTCAAAATTTCCAGGCCGACCCGTGCATATTACCGGCCGGTTCAGGTTCCGGAAATGTGAACCGTGAACCGGCCTGTGGCCGTGTCTACCTAGAAGTAGACACGGCCACGGGCCGGGTTTGACCCGAACCCGACCCGAACGGGTCGGTTTCGGGTCCCGAAAGTAAATTGTGCCTTCAAATTTGAGAAACTGAGATAGAATTATTATATATGAGTTGAAAATGGAGGGCATTTAATTATAAAGAAGAAGAAGAAAATACTACAATTTCCCGGAAGGAGACAAATTAAAAATGTCTGTTTCACTTTTTCATGTTGAAAATACTATTCCCTTTCCTGGAAGTAGACATGGGCATGGCCCAGTTTTGGGCCCGGAACCGGCCCGTTGACGGCTCAAACCGGCCTGTTGACCGGGTGAACCGGCCCGGACCCGTGAACCGGCCCATCCTACCTGGGATGGGCCCGGTTCTAAGAAATGGTGAACCGTGAACGGGTGAACCGGCCGTTATTTACTTTTTTTGAATCCCCTCCAAATTTTTCCTATAAATACCCTCATACCCCAACCCAATTTCTCACCAATTCACTCACAATTCTCTCTACTTATTCAATATCAAAGTTTAGTAAAGTTCAATTCTCTCTTTAGTTTTTGCATTCTCGAATTTCTTATCGGTTCTTAGTCAAAAAAAAAAAAAAAAAAATTTCTTTTGCATTTTCGAATTTCTCTTCAATTGTTAGTAAAAAAAAAAATTTAAGTTAAATTAAGTTCAAGTATTTTCATTTATTTCGTTTTCCTTTTTCTATTTAAAAGTATTTCTTTTAATTTAATTATTCATCAAATATTTCAAAAAACAAAAAAAAAAAAATTAAAAAAAAAATTCAAAATTTCCAGGCCGACCCGTGCATATTACCGGCCGGTTCAGGTTCCGGAAATGTGAACCGGCCTGTGGCCGTGTCTACCTAGAAGTAGACACGGCCACGGGCCGGGTTTGACCCGAACCCGACCCGGACGGGTCGGTTTCGGGTCCCAACCCGAGGGCCCAACCCGGGAACCGAGTTTTAATACAGCTTTTTTATTCAAAAATGGGCCCAACCCGGGAACCGAGTTTTAATACAGCTTTTTTATTCAAAAATGGGCTAGAGGGATTCGATCTCAGGGCAAATTGGAAAGATTGGGCATATCTTTCCACTGGGCCAAACACAACATTTGATAATATTTAGGCAATAAATATATATAATATAAACTCCGGTAAAATGATTTAATTGGCATGTAAATATGTTAAATAAATTATTAATTTTCTTATTAATTATTAGTAAATATGTTTAATTAAATTATTAGCAAATGCAAACTTTAAATATATATATATATATATATATATATATATATATATAAAAGCACGGTTCAATACTTCAAAACATCCATTATTAATTACTATATCAACATAATCTCCACTATTGAAAAATATATAGGATTGAATCAATTCAATATTTATTCAAATGAGTATACTTAATACAAACTCACTTTTGTTATTAAAATCTATAGTGTGAAAAAATCGAATGAAAAATTAAATAATATGTTTATTTAAAAAAAAATAGATTATAACTCATTTCAATGAATTTAAATCGATTAACCTCAATTGTTGACAAGCACTTATTAATATTATTGAGTATTTTATCATAAGATAATTATTTAAAAATATAAATGATGTTTATTTTAACAAAATAGATTATATCTCAATTCAATTAATTTTCTTACTTTAAAAATAATATTATATATGACTACTATATTCAAAATATTATAATGTAATTTCTCTTTTAATAATTGGTTTAATTTGTAAAAATCGTAAGAATTAAATTGTAGATCATATGATTTAATCCTTTTTTTACATATACATTTTATTCAAATATTAGAATTGAATCGTAAGATTTAAATGGATTAAGCTCAAGTTCTTTCAATTTATTTTAATTTTTTTATTAGATTATATTTGTTAATAATTTAATTAAAATTCTTTAATAATTATGAATATGATAATTAATAATCCATTAAACATTATTTTTATAATCGTTTTACACTATCTGTTATTGTTATTTATATTTCTTGCAAGTAATTTCACAAACAATTTCCTTGTCTCACTGGTTTGGATTTGCATATACATGTGAAGGGAACTAGAGTTCGAACCCCATTCCAAACGGTTCGGACCCGGCCTGACCCGCACATAGGTGAGTGTTGGAATTTTTATTAAAAGAAAATTATTTTAGTGTGAATGAAAATTATTTTGTAAATGTGTCTAGACATCCATTTAAAATGAAAAGGTGTTGTGCGTTGTCAAATGAAATTTTTCATGGGATTGTCTTGTCATGTCACACCCTTTTAACATGTACAAACAAAACTCCCATTAATCATTATAAATATACAATTCAATTCCATAATTTTATTGAGGGAATTGCTTTTTGCGGTTTGAAAATTGCTATTTGCGGTTTCTAATAAAACCCCCCAAAAAAACTCTTTATTTCACTAGAACCCCAAAACTTTCCAAAAAAAACCAAAAACACCCCCCAAAACGCGTAAACGCCCATCTTGGGCGTTCGAACATTTTTTTGCGAAAAAAAAAGCCCTACAAATTGATTTGTAGGGCTTTTTAACATGAAATTGGTTCCGTAATCGACCTACCCAATGCATGTTACACATAAAAGAGTCGAAATTACATCAAAAAATCGAAGCCCAACCCTTCTTCAAGCTTGATTTCGAATTTTCGATTTTTTTTTTTTTTTTTTTTGCTATTTGCAGTTTTGGGGGGTTTTTTGATATTTTTAAAAGTTCTGGGGGGTTTTGTTATAAACCGCGAATAGCAATTTTGTGACCGCAAATAGCATTTTCTTTTTATTGAATGGAATTATTCTTTCTTTAGTCCGGAAATATTTTTTTGTAGAATATTTTCTTTCGTATTCGATTCGAGAGTTTGAGACATAAAGTAACGTTCGTATTTCGAGTTTAGCCCTTGTATCTTGAGAGACGATTGTCAAATAACCGTAAGCACTGTAGCAGGTCAATTTCGTCTTAAGGAAAGAGTTTACTCGGCTTGACAAATCTTTTCGTATTTTTTCACAAACTAATTTGTACAACCATTTTGCTAAATTCACTACCGTTTTATACACCGAGAACAACAATCTTAAGACGAAATTTTATGTAATTTAGTAAATTGAATTTTCTGCACACATTGGTAAATGAAATATGTGTAAACGAAATGGAGAAAAAGATGATCGGCCAAAAATCAAGAGTTACATAATCAAATTGGCCGGAAAAACAAAAGTTACAGGGAAATGAAAATATCCAATGAAATGGAACCACATGTATATCTTCGTACAAGAACATTCTGCTTCAAAGAAATACATGAAACAAAGAAAAAGAACTTTATACTAGTGAGAATCAAATCCGTACATAACTAGAAGATTACAGAATTGCAGTTATTTTCGATATATGAAAACTTTAAATCTATGACATTGATTAAGTAAGAATCATGCATCCATCTGTAAAGTACCAACGTGCCCAAGAATCGTGCAGAAAATCAGTGCATAAACGAGAAAGCGCATTAGCGAGAAAGACGTATCTTGAGGATTCCCATTTAGAAGCAACGTTGAGGAGAGCTTGGGACAAATTGGAGACGGAAATTCCTCTACGCCAACGTGCATCAACTACATTTTCCTAAAAAAAATTCGGCCATTTCATCTTCAACCGGAATTTCTTTGAAAGCGGGGTTTCCTGCATTTTCACCTTGAGTGATCTTCAAAGCCATGCCTCTTACTAGATTGTGCATCTTCACGCAATCCTCACCCTCCGTCTTTTCCAGTAAGCAAACATTCACTAATTTATCGAGTATCGAGTGGGCCTCATCGACTTGTTCGGTCTTGCACTTTGTTTTGTCCACCAAATCCTCGGAAATGAATTTTCTAACTAGTTCCTCTCTTTCAATTCGGTGACCTTTCGGATACAAAGAGCAATACAAGAAACAACGTTGTAGTGGTGTGTGACCGTTACTTGTTCCTCGCATTTGACGCTTCGGATCCAGTGCATCAAAACTATATCCAAGTACTTTAAGAACCTCGTCTCCCAATATTTCATCTTGTCCCATAATAACGCATTTCTCGAGTTTTGCCGACGCGTTCCTCCACGCGTGAATGGCATTCTCGCCCCTCATGCTCTTAGCTAGAGCGATTATCCCAAGAGGCAAACCGTCGCACAATTTCACCATGGACTTTGCAATTTCTTCCACTTTCGGATCCAATTTTGTTTTTCGCCCCAACGCTTGGGTGAATAACTCACATGCTTCATCCATATCTAGTGGCTTCACTCCAATAACTTGTTGGCAATCCATTTCATGACAAACTTTCATGGATCGAGTTGTGATAACCACCCGGCAACCCGCCAGACGTGACAAATCTCCGATCTTGTCCATGCTTATAAATTCCCACACGTCATCCAATATCAACACAATGTTTGTTGTTTTCTGGGACAAGGCGAGTTTCAATCTAGCCGCTCTTTTGTCTTCATCGAACTCATTCTCGAGATCCAAACCTACCGCATGGGCTATTCTATCTTGTAACGTCATTATACTGAACTTTCGAGAGACCGTGACCCAAATAACACATTCTTGACCGGATCTTTCTAGAAGCCGGTTGTGAATGTGCTTCATCAAAGCCGTCTTGCCCACACCACCCATACCGTAAATCCCGACACTTGCCACTCGATCTTCCACCAATAACTTCAATATTTTACTCAAAATGTCGCCATAGGTGTGACCTACAAGCTTAGTTTCGGCAAACGGCGCCTCCTTAGTCTGGTAAACATCGAGCACGAGTTCACCAAAATGTATACACTGCTGAACATGTGTGTCGAGTCTTTCGTTCAGCTTCTTCGCTCGATCCCCACCTAGGAAAATTTGAGCAAATCCTTGTGTTTGTACTTCACTGTGCAGTTCGCGAAGTTCACTTCTAATTAGTTCCACACCGGACAACCAGTTGGCAACTTCTCGTTTTCTTTTCTTTTTACCCAATAGCTCCGCATTCTTGATGTGATCCTCGAAATCCGATGCTTTAGCATGCAATAAGTAGACTTTTGCTTGCAGAGAGTTTAAAATGGACTTGAGTTCGACTATGGTCTTTATCTCGTCCCCTGCGTAACCTACGATCTTCTCCCCGACCGTTGTTACGATGGACGCCATAAGCTGGTTTAACATCGCTGCAGTTTCACCAAACAACATTTAATGTCAGGATTCATATAGCTTAGTATGATTTATTTTGGAGATTGGGGTATATTGGCTGACATGTACTATTTTCGTGAATAATTTGAATATATGTCGTGCTTGATATTGAGTACCGTACGGACACATAAAATTGGGGTATAAATTTTGTATGGGAAAAATTACACTTTTCGTCCTTCAAGTTTACCTCGATTTCACATTTGGTGCCCCCATGTTCACACACAAAAAAAAAATTATATTTAATCCCTCTTGTTTCAATAATTTAATATTTTTGGTCATTTTCTGTAACTACTAACGGAATCAAGCTTGTGTTTATCCCTGTCTTAACAGTAATAGAAAATTGGCGGACATGACCAAAAGTGTCAAATTGTTGAAATATGAGGGACCGAATGTGTATTTTGTGAACACGAGGGACTAAATGTGAAACCAGTGCAAATTTGAGGCATAAAAATTGTAATTTTCCCGTGTTGTATATGTGTGTGTCAAAATACATTTTACCAAACTACACTTACTTTTCTTTACAAACTCCAGTTTAAAATAGGGAAAAATACAGTTCTCGTCCTTCAAGTTTGCATCGATTTCACATTCGGTCCCCCATTTTTACAAAAAAACATATTTAGTCCATCATGTTTCAAATTCAACATTATTAGTCATTTCCATCAATTTTTCATTCCTCCAACAGAATCAAATGTGTTATCATCGTTGTCTTAACTGACGAACTAACGGTAAATTGACAGAAATGACCGAAAGTTAAATTATTGAAATATGAAGGACCAAATGTAAATCATTGAGGGATGAAAACTTTAATTTTCCCGTTTAAAAATATAATGTATATGAGGGTAATATACTCCTCCTTTCCTTTCCAACATAATGAACAACACTTGCAATGGAAAATCCGAGTTCGTTCAACAGAAAGGAGGAAACTCCCAATTCCTGTATCCAAACACCCATGAGATCTATCAAATCCAATTTTTTTTAATTCAAATTCTTTAATCCAATCTTCCTTTAAGTGAGCTTATTATGCCATTAATTAGAAGAAAAAAAAAAAGAACAGAAGGAACACAAATGGATAGGGAAAAAGAAGACAAAGTGCAAACTCAGAGAATATATTAATTAGAATTGGGAGAACAGAAATGGAAGAAATTATGGACTCACCTTAAATCTCGTTTATAGCTCTATTCCACAAGCACAGAGGATTTTAGAGTTTGGTTTTGATAGTTGACTTCCAAACACAAATTGCGGACTACATTCCAAGAGTGGTTAAAGTGGAGACAAAAATAATAATTTTGAGACACTTTTCCACTTTAATTATTTTAATATTTTCAAAACCAAACCCTCTCGATCAACTTTCAACACAATTTAACTCAAAAATTCAATAATTAACATAATGAAATTTCAAGATTTTGTGTAGATCCACATGAAATATTGCCATGTTTCTATGCATTGCTACACGAAATTTTGACGATATTTATGTTGTCCTTTTGATCTCGTGTGTAACAACACAAAAATCTACCTTTATTTCACGTAATATAACACGGAATTAATTCAGGTTTTCCTGGTGTTCCACACGAAAGAATACGATTTTTTTTTTCTCTTTAGTTATTCTTTATTTTAATTATATTTATCTGAGTAGATGAAGAAATATACATAAATGTTGATAGAGAAGATATGGATACGTTCGATTTACATGATTATAGTCTTTTAAGATCGTCCCATAATTCTAGCCCAACTATTACATATTAATTTCAAATTAAGTAGGTAAAGTCAAATACTTATTCAAGTTAGATTATTAGGCTGGTTGCAAACAGATCCTTCTGACCCTGCTTTATTCTCCAAGCTAAGAAGTCCACCTTCACTTACTTTTGCATCTTCAAGTAGTATTCTTCTTTTCTTGTGAACTGACAGCTCTGCATTCTTCGTTGGTTTCTCAATTACATTAACTTTTCTATATGCATCGACTAGAACTTCACTAAAATGTGTACTTTCCTCAACAAGTGTTTCTACTCTTTGATTCAGTTGTTCAATATTTTCCATATTTTCCTCTAATCCTTGAGACTTCACTTCGTTGTCCAGTTCAAGAAATTCAGTTTCGAGTTTCTGTACCTCCACCAACCAATTCGCAACTGTAACAGACGAGTCACCGGAAGTGATTGTGCTATCCAAATCGTGAGATGACAGTGGCGGTGGTGGTGGTGAAGAAGATTTCTCTTTATCATCATCAAAAGAGTTGATGAATGAAAAAAGTGTGTCATCTATTGTTGCGGCAGCGTCTATGATGACGGAAGAAGAATCCTCCGGTGTTGCGGCAACAACATCCATGTTTATTTGATCGGATGACTTGAGAAAATCGTTGCATGAGTGTTGACCAAAGCATGTTATCCTGAAAAGAGGTGGATCATCTTGAATCTTTTGCACTTGTTTCGTAGCTAGGCATCCTTCAACATATCTGCGGGCACACCTGAAGTAGTTTCTGCATTTCCTTTCTTCATTAATTAGCATTTACGTACACATAATATTAAGTGTAAATTACGGCCACCCTTGAGGTAAGGTATAATTACCAAAAAAACCCCTTTTGTTTGCATAATTACAATCACCCGCAAATATATATTGTCTTATACGTCCACTCTTATGAAATTTACCTAGGGATGCTCATTTGCCCGGTAAACCGATCGAATTGAACCGAACGAAAATTCGTACATGTCGATTACCGAACCGTTAATTCGGTTAAACTAAAGATCATTAAAAAAAATTAGAAAAAAATAACAAAAAAATAATATTTTTAATAAAAAATTGGTAATTCAGTTATTTATCGAACCAAAAACTATACGGTATGAAATTTTGGCATACCCCGCAATTTCTGTACAATTTTACCGAATAAACGCCCCTAAATTTATCAACAGGAGGGATTTTTTTTTAAAGATAATACATAGTTGGAGAAGGGTGCTTGTAACTATGCAAACATGAGTCGTTTTTTTTTCCTAATTTGACCTTACCTCAGGTGGTGGTCGTAATTTGCCATAATATTAAAGCTAGCTGTTATATTTGTATTATAAACTATATAAACCTACAATACAATCGAACAAGAATATGATTTTGAGCTAATAGCACAGACCCCCCTATGTTATTTTTAATTGGTGAAAAACACCTCGTATTAAAAATATTAGCAAGAAACCCCCTATATTGTGTTTTTCAAAGCACACCAACCCCTATTTCGAAATTGAATGTTGACTTATATGAAATGACTGAAATACCGTTACAAAATAAATATTAAAAACAGAAAACATAAAAAAAAATTCGAAAATTTGGCGGTGGAGGGTCAGGGTGTCTGGGAGGAGACGTGTGGTGGAAGGAAATGGTAGCGGCGGCGGCGTGAAGAAGAATTTTGTGGGAGACATGTTTTTTCTCTCTGTTTGGAGGTGGATGCTTGACGAGGTGATTGGCGGTGGTGATTTTTATGGGGGAAAAAATAATTTTGGGGAAGAAAGTAATTTTTCTCTCTCGTCTTCTTCTTTTTCCTTTTTTTCGTGTTATTTTTCTTTATTTAAGAAGTTTTAAAAATTGCAATTTGATCCAAAGTTTTGTATTATTTATATTTAAATCAAATAGGATTTTCCTTTTTCTTTTTACAAAAAAATCAGAGGGTATTTTCAAATTTTCAAGTAAAAAAACACACTCCTAGTCGCACGATTCGCGTACGATGAGTTGTTAAGGTTTTTTTTGGCTTTGACTTATTATCATAAGGGGGTCTTTGCTAATTATTTTAACACGATGGAGTTTTTAGCAATTAAAGATTACACAGGGGTAGATTTTGCAAAAAACCCATATGATTTTATCTAAAATTTCAAGAATATATATGGGACTAATACATTTAGTATACCTGGGGTGTTTGGAACCAAGGACGGTTTTTTGTCCAAATTTCTTCCATGCATGACCGTCGTCCTCAAGAAAAGCAGTGACCTTGCATTGTCCCGTATTCTTCCTACGCCATAATTTTGGAATCTTGATTTCCCGTTGAACAGCTGAGGCTTTAGCAATCAACGACTCCACGTTTCTTTGCAGAGAATCTAATGTGGACTTGAAATCCTTTATCCTCGACAAGGTGTTAGCTGCTTGTTGCACCAGCTGATTCTCTAAATTAACGAAAAACGAGTCTTCAATTTCAAGACAAGGTTGCAAGTCCTCCAGTGTAGTACTGTTAGTGTTGTGTGCATCGTAATCTGCCAACTGCTCCCCCGACATGGAGTAAGAGGATTCCATACTTGCCTTGTCCAGCATTTTAACACCTAAAAACAACTGCTCCCCCGACACACCTAACAAGAAATTCTTCATCAAATTAAATACAAAGCAGAAAAGAAAGATATTCAGCACTCACTCATTCATACATACATACATACTTTCAGTAAAATTATTTATATATCGTTTCTAATTTCATTGATTAAATTTAGCACAGGAGGCATTCGAAACCTCCTTCAAAGTTTACATGATGATACTAAGACGGAGAACACAATGTATTAAATGCTAACCCCAATACCCGAATCCTTCCGTCTGACTTGGCGACTATTGCCTAATAAACGTTATCATCTTTCCCTAAGAAGAAGGATTGGTTCATTGTGGGCACCAGGTCCGGGTACGCTACCTTAACAGGCCGTTGAGTTACCATGATTTACATTCCTCCATCAATCCTTGTCGGGCCAAGGGATGGAGGCCCTGGGGGCGAGGGAATTCGCCTTTTTGGTGCAAGGGTGTTGTTTGTTTGCTACTAATAAAAGTTATCAGTTACATCTGAACAAGTGGAGGGTCTTAGCCTAACCTCCAAAAGTTGTATGGGCTTTTGGTTCCAAAAAAAGGTTCATGGAGGTTGTTTGGATTGAGTTATTTAACAAGAGATTTCAAATCCATAGCTCTCATATTTAGTAGTTTTTTAAGCAATTACCCGGATTTCAAATTATTTCACATTTGGAATCATTTCAAATCATTCCAAATTTGGATTCATTTCGAATCCTTCAATCCAAGCGCAGTCTTAGGTCTTTAAGTTCTAAAGAAAGAGTTGAGATTGCTTAGGTTCAATATACGATCGGGTAGAATTAGTTCATACTAACACATCTAAGGAATATGATAGACTTGTAACAAAATAAGTCCATGTTTGTCAAACTTTTCAAAGAAAAATTTCCTAAATAATTTCAATATTTATATTTTTTTCCTTCGGACACAATCTGACAAATATTTTCCACTGAAAACAAACAAACACCACTTAATTTTCGAACTCTCTTAGTATTGTATATGTTTCAAACATGTTGACATGATTTGATTGAAGATTATAATTCAAATCAAACCAAAAGAAATACGATGGACATGTAGATCTATTTTCTCAAAAATGTTTGTTTACCCATTTTCAAATTAATTTAAAATTCAATTCTCTCAGTTTTATTTACATCCAAGTCCCTTTTACCGATTTAAATTTGTTATCCAAACACAACATCATTTTAAATTCCCTCATTTCATAAAACACACACACACGCGCACATATATATATATATATATATATATATATATATATATATATATATATATATTAAAGACCTGCAATTATATATATATGTACTGGGTAAATCCGGCAAACAAATTTCAGGTATACTTTTCATTCAAGCAAAATTGCACAAAGTACAAAACAAATATTGATAATATATGAATGAATAAGAAGGAAAGAGAAGATAAATGCATAGATGAAGAACATGGAGCAGCGATGAAAGAAGGAATTGACTCACCTGCAGAAATCTCCTTAATTTATATATAATAATAGCTATTCCTCAAAATAATGAATGTTTGGTTTTGTATTCTGATCAATCTCTGATGGTGGTTGAACATTGACTTCATAAATCAAATGTGTAAGTTGACCAAATAGTTATTAGGTGGGACTACGTTAATCCAATTAATGGAGGATGCACGAAACTGCTTAGAAACTCACGACCAATTAGAGTTATTTTATTATATTATTTTTTTAAATTGAATTTTTAAAAGCTATCTAGTCATATCTTGTCTTTTATATATAAAATTATATAAATGTAAGAAACACTAAAAGTGACATATTTGTAATCTATATCTTATATATATAAAAGAAAGAAACGCTGGGCAACCCTAAAAAATCCTAATGGTATTTCTGTAATTAAATATTTTTAATATTTTTTTCTCTACTAATTTCTAAGTATAATTTTTAAAAATTATCAAAATTAAAACTAAATCATGAAGAACCCTATCTAAAGGTACTTTTGTAATTATTTATTTTCAATATTTTTTGTCTACTACTTTACTAACTATAATTTTCAACAATTATCAATCTCCTATTTTTCATCACTATATCTCAAATCTTTAGAGATAAAGATAGAAATTTTATTAATCTATATATTTGGATTATAAATCTTAATATGTCAGATTTAAAAAAAAATATAATGTTATATAAAATATGAATAATAATACATTATTAAATTTTACTATGTTAGTATACTACATTTTCTTATTATGTATTAAATTTTCAATTGATTATTTTTTTTCACTTTTGGTTCGATATAGTTCCTCGAGATACAATGAATCGAAAAACAGAGGATGAAAATAGGATCGTATTGTCGAACAGGCCTGCACAACGTATTTTTCCAATCAGAAGAATATACAATAGATGCTGAAATGGTGAAATACCATATATATACGTCAAATTACTAGTACAATGAGATTGCTAGAGAAATACCTCAGTCATAACTGTAGAACTAGTTCCTCCATTGACAAATTCGTTGTAAGGAAAATGAAGCACAGTTTGAGCACACATGTTAGGGTCGACCGGAATATTCTCTCTGAATTTAACCTTCTGAAGTTCTTCAAAAGATTAGGTGTTTTTCAAGTCAACAGAATCTTTTCTCATCTTTAGAGAAGATGGTCCCCATATATAATCCGTTTGAGCAACAATCCCAGCACTCGACTTATCATTAGACTCAATTTCCAACATTAAATTATATATTTCCTTATCAACTTCACTACACGTCGCCCCATATGAAGACAAAAGCAGATAGACCAATTCTCTACAATTTATACCCTCCTCATCTCCAACATTTGCTTCTTCTCTTTGCTGCACGTAGATCTGAAAAAGTACTCTGACAAGCTTAATAAGTTCCAGCAAATTTAGATCTGGCTCACTTGTTGATTTCTTGTTTTTGAAGTACAAGGAATCTAGATTAGTACAAGGAATAACGAGAGATGTCATAATGCTACGCATAGGTGTGAAAACCAGCCCAAACTGAGTCGAATCGAGCGATTGGTTAGCAGAATGAATGGACTGTGCAAACTTCGAATGAGCGAGCAAAAGCTGGATTACTGAAATGCATGAAAATTTCCCACGAGATAAAGAAGTTAGAACAGTTCGCAGCATCTTCAGAGTCACGGAATCTTCGAACCTATAGAGAAGAAACGATTTCACGAGCTGTTCTGTGAAGGGAAGAGAATCCAATTTGATAAGACAATTTTGAATCTCTGTAGTCAATTCCGACACATTGTGCATTACAAAGAATTCCAAAAACCTAAACAACGAAAGATTCTCCCCATCAATATTCCCCGAGTAGGCATTATTTTCTGGAAACTTCTTCACAATCAACATCCAGGTACTGATCAACATTCTAAGAAACTGGATTCTTGACTTCTCTAAAGGCGGAGATTCACTTCCATTACAGTCGAAAAATAATAGTATCCTACAAAAGTTGATATACGCAACAACTTTGTTCACAAACTCTAAAGGCTGTTTAAGCGAACGAAGTCCAGTCTCACCACAACAGCAGTCAAAAATATCATCTGCATTAGAGGGGCACACTTGATTAAATAGACTCAACCTCCAATCAAGCTTCGATATATCTTCGTTCGATGCCAGATGATCTCGTGCAATAAGGATTGCCTTTCCTAGAAGACTGTCTGAGAAAAGATTTGAAAATTCTTCTCTTGATGCAGTCAAGAGTTTATCAAGTCTAATCTCGAAAATACTACTAGAGACAAAGATCTTCCACTTAGAGAAACCACCAAAGAGTAAACGACCGTACACCGAAAGTATAACTTGAAATGGCTTGGAGGACTGTCCCTCAAATCTTTAGAGATAAAGATAGAAATTTTATTAATCTATATATTTGGATTATAAATCTTAATATGTCAGATTTAAAAAAAAATATAATGTTATATAAAATATGAATAATAATACATTATTAAATTTTACTATGTTAGTATACTACATTTTCTTATTATGTATTAAATTTTCAATTGATTATTTTTTTTCACTTTTGAAATAATATCCCGTGCATCGCACGGGGAAAAAATGCTAGTATAATATAAAAAGAGGATCTATGCCCTCAATGATTGACATGTGGCAAATGATGATGTCATTTATCAAAATTGCTTAGTTGGAGTTCAATTGATGAGGTGGATTCTTCAATTGATTAGGTGGCATTTTTGTTTAGGTATGTTTTTAAGTTCTTTCCAATTTTACATTTACACAATCATTTAATAATTAACACATATTTATATATAATATTTCATGAATTCAATATCCTATCATTTCTAAAAATATTATATTTTTTATAATTTTAATTTTATGAACTATATTTTTCGCCTGTTATTTTTTAAAAATTCAGAACACTCGATTTTTTAACATGTATTCAATTTTGTATATCATATTTTACACACTATTTTTTTAGCGAAATAATCATAATTATATTTACTTATTTATACACGGTTAATTAATTGTTTTTATCTCACGTTTTAATTTAATGTTTCAAAATATATTTTTCGAATGTCTTTTTTTTTAAAAAATAGAACACTCATTTTTTTATGATATATATTTTCAAATTTAGTTTTTTTAATAATAATAAATAATACTAATAATTATTATATTTACAAATCATTAATAATTCAAATGAATATGCCAATAAATTAATTAATCACCGTACATGGATTTTTTTTTTGTTTAAATATTTTGCCAACTGAATGTATATGTATTAATTTATTTTTATAAATATTAATAACTAAACAACATTTAAATTTTGAAATTTAACTTTTCGAATTTCAAAATTTTAATTTCGAATGTTTTTTTTTACCATCAATTGTCAATCAATTCCCCAATTTTATGTCATATAATTTGATTTCTTACCTATTTAAGTTGATTGGTTTTGATTAATATGGTTAATTCATGGAAAATATCTAATGAACAATAATTAGTTAAGATTATAACATTAAATGTGTATTTCCATAATAACATACTATTTACTTTTTTATTATATAAAACCCAAGTATAAATACCCCTTATTCCAATCCATTTCACTCACTCATACTCTCCACCCGAATTTTACACTCGCATAAAAATAAAAAATAAATAGGTCATGCTCGAAATGGCTGCAAAGAGAAAATGTTGTATTTTTTTTATTTTTTTTTTTATTTTTGTTGTTCATATATTCATAGTTTTACATGTTTTTTATTTCATTATTTTGATATAATGAATGTGTCTAATGGTTATTTACACATATACATGTATTTAGTCTAACATGTTATTTGTTGTTTGTTTATGTTATTTTCGTAGATATTATGGATAACATCGACCTATGTGCTATGTGTGACGACATCGATTGCGTCAAAGTAGTAGAAATAATTTCGTGAATCTCATATGAATTGTGCGAGAAAAAATACTCATTTTTTTTTCATTCCTTAAAAGACCATCATCGAAGTGATAAATGTAAAAGATAATATGCAATTAACAATTTTCTATTCTTTATATATGTCTGTAATTATTTTTAATATTGTTTCATCAAGCTCATTTAGTATATGGTTATATATGCAATTTCGCTATTTAAAATTTCATATATTTCATTTTTTAATTTGTGTAAAGTTGGATCATTTGTTCGTTTTTTTTTTGTTTTGGAAACTTGTTGTTTTCGTCTTTTTTTCTTGATCTGTTTTACTTAACTACATTGAAATGTTGAGTACTAATATCATCACTAATAGTAATTCATTATAGTAATTATATTGTTTTATAATTTTACATTAATTTATTTTATTAATGCATTAACATATTAATGGAATGGTAATATGTCAATTATGTAATAAAATGTAGTATCTGAGTTGTTCGTTTTAGATACTCAATCTTAGGAAATTATACATATATTAATGGAATAGTAATATGTCAATTAATGGAATGAAATATATTTAAATTGTCATAAATAATTTAATATTTGGTATATATAGAAGTAATATATTTCAATATTATTCCGTTAAGTATTTAATGAATTATTTAGTTAATAAAATGCATTATTAACTAGATTTTTATTTTTTTATTACATTTACTTAAGAATTAATTATTTTGATAGTTTTTAATTATATAAATTACTTTATTTATTTAATTTTCCTCGCATCTTTCATTATGATGTTTTTTTTTATATTTTCGATAATGTTGTAACATATATATTTTCTTTGTCCACCGGAGATTCCTCGTTTTTCAATTGTTCCGACTAAGGAGTCTCTCACTGGCTGCAGTCCTAAAGATTCGATGACTCGTTCCACTACAAGTACCTTGTCTGCTTTCGGTAAATCTGCCGACAATCTATCGAGAAGAAAAATGGAACTAATTTGTTAGCACAATAAGATTGAGGTATTAGCCAAGATAAAGATTATTGCAATCTTGTCTCGATAGTATAGTTTGGGCCTTGTTTGGTTCCTAAGATTAGCCTAAGATAAAGATTAAATAGTCTAATGAAAACCCAAATATATTGGACCATGGAACCGAATTAGCGAAGATATAAAGCCATTTTTTCCACAATTGCGGGCCAGCCCGAAAAGTTATTCCTAACCAGTTATTTAATTAATCGTTGCTAATCTTACACAACCAAACGAGGCCTTAAAAACTTAGTAGACATCCAAGAAAAGGGTCAAACACACATTCTCACTAAACCAAGAAAAGGGTACATTCTTCCCAAATTCCGGCCCGGCCCGAAAAATCAGTGGACTAACCAAATACTTCAAATAAAGCTCAATTCGTTAAATTAATCATGAGTTATCAAGCCAACCAAACAAGACCTACGTAGATTGTACGAAAAATCCAAGGCATATCGATAAATTGTTCATACCTGCAATTGGCACTGAACCAAATATTCTCTTCGACAGTTAGATTCCCATGCACGACATCATCCTGCGGTACAAATCCAACAATCTTCTTATACGACCTAACGGACTCCACTTTCCCGTTTATAAGAATTAATCCACTTATCAAACACCCGACCGTTTTTCCAGCCAATGCCGAAAGAAGAGTCGTTTTTCCAGCGCCAGAGGGTCCCATCAAAGCCGTTATTCTCCCCGGTCTAATTTCCCCTGTTACAGATCTCAAAAGACACTTCTTTTTCTGCTTCAAAGTTACCGGAGGGACCTTCTCGTTCATCGAGACCGAAGGGATAATCCAAGACGCCTTCGCGCAGTGCATTGGTGGACTATTGAGCGTTGTGGTTAAGGATCTTCGTTTGGGGATCGAGTGCGTGGGCCCCACGGTTTATATAGGATCTTTAAAAGCAGGGAGTTATCACAACCGGGTGATGCCCGATCGACGGACGGGATCGATTGATGTTGGAGATCTTTACGCGGATGAGGAGAGAGACTTTTTGGTTTCCGTAAATGTCCCTGTCGAAGAAACGTCGATCTTGAAGGTGAGTTGTGTGTACACCGACCCTGTGACGAAAGAGTTTGTGAAATTGGAAGGTGAGGAAGTTAGAATCGAGAGAAACAATGATGTGGCAAAAATATCGATCGAAGTGGACAGGCAACAGAACAGAATTCGGGCGGCAGAAGCTATGGCGACGGCACGAGCCCTGGCGGAGAACGGGGATCTGGCGGGGGCGGTGTCGGCGCTCGAGAGCTTCCGGAAGGTTCTATCAGAGACCGCTTCGGCGAGGTCAGGCGACAGGCTGTGCGCGTCGCTCGAGGCGGAGGTGAAGGAGATGGAGGAGCGAATGGCGAGCCGACATGTGTACGAGGCGTCGGGGAGGGCTTATATATTGTCGGGGCTTAGCTCGCACTCGTGGCAACGAGCGACAGCTAGAGGAGATTCGACGGATGGATCGAGCCTTGTTCAAGCCTATCAAACACCGTCGATGGTTGAGATGGTGACTCGTTCGCAGGCTTCCTTGTTAGGTAGCCCGTCGGGTCAAAGGCTTCTTAGGCCTATGTGGTCGTCGTTCGGTTCACAACCGAAGCCGAGGTAGTGGTTTGTCGGTTTTATTGTCGTTCGTCGCCTTCTTTTTTATCGTCTAATTTTGGTGGAGAAATAAATTATGTAAAAGATGGGGGGTATATTGGGAAAGGAATGTGGGGAAAGTTTTAGCTAGTGGTTTTTTTGTAATTTGTGTGATTGTTTGGGGGTGATGTAGATAATGGTATATGGTTTTTTTGGGACAAAAGGGGTATTATTGGACTGTAATTGTTGGGATACTGTCTAATGTACTGTCCACTTCTTATTATGAGAAATTGCAATCCAGTCCCCACTTCTAATTGAACCGTGCTTAAGAGCTTGATTTTAATTTTTCAAGAGCTCATAAATTGGCTTATTATTATTTTATTATTTATTATGAAATATTTTTAATAACACTTAAAATTAATAAAACCAAACTTACCTAGATATTATGAAAACAGGGTTGTTAAAAATAAAATAAAATAGTAACAGTAATTTTTTATTTCTATATTGAAAGAAATAACAAAAGGAAAAATACAGTTTTCATCCCTCAAGTTTGCACCAGTTTCATATTTAGTCCCCCATGTTCACATAAAACAGATTTGGTCCCTCATATTTCAAAAATTCTACACTTTTAGTCATTTCCGTCAATTTTCCTTTAAAACTAACGGAATCAAGCGTGTGTCCATCGCTACCGTAACTGACAGACTAAGAAAAAATTGACTGAAATGACGAAAAGTGTCAAATTATTGAAACATGAGGGACCAAATGTGAAATCAGTGTAAACTTAAATGATGAAAACTGAAAATTTCCAATAACAAAATATAATATATATATAAAAATATTTAAATTTAGAAAATGAAACTAGCACATGAGGATGTTCACCGGTGAGAATGAGCTCTGAAAAAAAACAGCCTCGAGCGAGCTCGACTCAACACTCTTACTGATATTTCAAGTTCTTCGACATTTTGGAAACGGAATTGAAACAAAATATCACCATTTTGTTTGAGTGAAAACAAGTACAGATTGACCAAATGTGTAATCAATTTCTTGTTACAACAGCCAAAATTGAATAACTAATGTTTCAAGCTACTCACGAAACCGAAAACCAATGCAAGAAATGCATATGAGATGAGCTTATTCTCTCTATATGTCACAAAGAAACAAGTAAGAGACGTAAATCTTAGCTTCATTTACCTTCATTCAGCTTGGGAATTTTCTTGTATTCGTAATTTTCTATGTCGACCTTTCGTTGCAGAGCCTGCAAAAAATGAACGTCTCTTCGGTATGAACAAAATCACTAAATATTCTATGTTAATACACGAGCAATAATAGTAGGGCTTGATTACCTTAAGCTCTTCCTCGAGAGAAATATTTTTCGGTTTGTAGGCATCCACGGGTCCTGTTCTGGACAGTGCTTTTCTTGTCTCGATAATCTCCCACTCTTGATCATCCTTCACTTTTGCAATATCCTTGCTAAATTTTCGATATTTCACTCCATCAGATTAAATAGAAAAAAATCAAAGGCACGTGAGAATAAAATAGTAAAATACCAGATAAATTATTTAATCCCGTTTTCCTATGCCATCAAAACGGAACTAAAATCAAAGGAGCAATCATTGAATACATGATCCAAAGAGTTGAACAAATCCTTGTAAAACTCAAAAAAAATCCAAAACATGCAACCGTAAAAACAATTATGATGCAATGCAACGGCAATTCCTACATACTGCAATTTGGAGCACTCGATTCATGGGCATAAACAAAGTCAAAGAATGATGATTTGGAGAACTCAATTCATGGGCATAAACAAAGCCAAAGAATGATGTCCAAATAATCTTCCGGAAAAAAAAATGACTTCTTGGATAGATCATGTCCGTTTGTTTCTACACAGATACAATCTTTACGCAGCTTAAAATTAAATATGCCTCAGAGATAATATATCCGAAGCGGAGAGAATAAAACACAACTTTCTCGAAAGATAATAAATTTTCAAACATCTAACCTTCCTTGAAGTAGATGGCCAAGTCCTAGAGCTCCAAACACAGTGAGTGAAATCATCGGAAGACCGTATCTAATAAACGGAGATCTTCTGCCCCAACGTTTGAACTTTGGAGCCGAAGACTGCCAGCTGGCGGTGGACGATGCTGATTGGTTATCGACCTTCTTGGGCGGCTGAACTGCTGCCATATGAACGCTCGTCATTTTTTCCTCAGACCATAGAAACTACCTACATCACAAAGTCCAACAATATTTCTATGTAGAAGTGAACGGTGTATATTTCTTACACTAATACGAGATCAAATTCGCAAGCTATATAACATGATTTCGGTTCAAACCTTTTGTCGCATAATCAAGCTAAATAAACAAATTACTAGTTAACAAATTCTCTCATCAATAAACGGGGCAGACGTTTTAGCTTAACTGGACACATAGAAACCAAAATAACTATTTACGATAGGAATAAAAACCAAGGTTTGGTACTTTCATTACAAATGTGGAGTTGCTAAATTCTTATAAAGTTGATAATTAATCCGTCCGCTCGACTATGTATATAATGCCTAAGATTAAATTACATTTTTCTGTACAACAGAGACAAAGAAAAATAAATAAAGAAAAATACAGGTGATGTAAATCAAATTAGGGCAATAGTTTCAATCCAACTGCCATGGCAGTCAAGCAAAATCTGTACCGAAACTGTGTGAAAATATGTGCCGAATGTTTCTGCGTAAATCGATGATCGAATTTTTCGTTGAGAATCTGAAACGAATATGAGTTCGAAAATTTGCACCGGATTTGATATGAAAATCTGCATCTATCGTCTTCTTCACACAATTGCTCTGTTTTTTTTTTTACGGATTTCCACCATTTTCTATGTTTTAGGTTTTGGAATTCGATTTAAACACAAATAAATCAAAAATCATGAACAATTTTCAATTTCCAAAGGTAAAAATATAAATCTCGATTTTCAAACCAAACCTATTTATTTCGATTGGAAATTTAATTTGCTTACAGTAGTTCTTGTTTTAGCCGGACGACGATTTGATGACGGCTGAAGGCGGCGTACGGCGGAGGACGGTAACTTGCGGCGGACGATGTGCTTCAGCTTAGTTTTCCAAGTCGGACTTTCAGTGGAATGTTGCAATGTTTCTTGCGTGCTTTCCTTCAGGCGCGTTTGCCAACTTTCTTAGCTTTTGATTCTCTAAAATAAATGGGAAAATTACAGAGTTCGTCCCTCAAGTTTGCATCAAGTGATCACTATTTCAAATCCCAACTTTTGCTTACCTGAATACCAAAAAAATAACATGATTTCGGTTCAAACCTTTTGTCGGATAATCAAGCTAAATAAACAAATTACTAGTTAACAAATTCTCTCATCAATAAACGGGGCAGACGTTTTAGCTTAACTGGACACATAGAAACCAAAATAACTATTTACGATAGGAATAAAAACCAAGGTTTGGTACTTTCATTACAAATGTGGAGTTGCTAAATTCTTATAAAGTTGATAATTAATCCGTCCGCTCGACTATGTATATAATGCCTAAGATTAAATTACATTTTTCTGTACAACAGAGACAAAGAAAAATAAATAAAGAAAAATACAGGTGATGTAAATCAAATTAGGGCAATAGTTTCAATCCAACTGCCATGGCATTCAAGCAAAATCTGTACCGAAACTGTGTGAAAATATGTGCCGAATGTTTCTGCGTAAATCGATGATCGAATTTTTCGTTGAGAATCTGAAACGAATATGAGTTCGAAAATTTGCACCGGATTTGATATGAAAATCTGCATCTATCGTCTTCTTCACACAATTGCTCTGTTTTTTTTTTTACGGATTTCCACCATTTTCTATGTTTTAGGTTTTGGAATTGATTTAAACACAAATAAATCAAAAATCATGAACAATTTTCAATTTCCAAAGGTAAAAATATAAATCTCGATTTTCAAACCAAACCTATTTATTTCGATTGGAAATTTAATTTGCTTACAGTAGTTCTTGTTTTAGCCGGACGACGATTTGATGACGGCTGAAGAAAGTTGGCAAACGCGTTTGCCAACTTTCTTCAGCCGTCATCAAATCGTCGTCCGGCTAAAACAAGAACTACTGTAAGCAAATCAATTGAATGAAGATTAAATTTGAATCAATTAAATTAGATTTATTCTAAAAATACCCGATAGAGAGAGCGGCTTTGCTGGTGGTCGTCGGAGAGCCGGGAGGCCTGGTTGCGATGGTGGTGGTTGGAGAATCGGGAGGCGCAAGTGGTGGTGGTCGTCGGAGAATTGGGAGGCGCTGCTGGTGGTGGTGGTGGTCGTCGGAGAGCCGAGATGCGCTAGTGGTGATGGTCGTCGGAGAACCGAGAGGCAGTGGTGGTGGTGGTCGTCGGAGAAGGCGCTGGTGGTGGTGGGGGAGAAAGAACGGTCGGATTGCTGAGAGAGAGAGTCGGGAAATTAGGGTTTCGAAGTAATTTCAATAAATGTTGAGTTTTTGACTTTTGTATGTTTTAGAAAATTAAAAAATAATAATAATATATATGTATATATTATTATTATATATATAATACTATTAATTAGTACAGGCGGATAGATATATACATATATTATATATTATATATAGTAATAAATATTAATATTATAATTGAAAAAATCGGAATAAATCGGAAATAATCGGAAATAATCGGAATAATTTCGGATCGGAAATCGGAAATTCCGAAATTCTGTAATGTATTTCCGATTCCGATCCAATTTTTTTCGGAATTTTCGGAAATCGGAATTTCGGAATTCGGAATTGAAAAAGTCGTTCCAAAATCGGAATATTTCGGATCGGATTCGGCGGAAATCGGAATTTTCGTTCCAATTTCCACCCCTAAGTACATTAGACAGTATCCCAACAATTACAGTCCAATAATACCCCTTTTGTCCCAAAAAAACCATATACCATTATCTACATCACCCCCAAACAATCACACAAATTACAAAAAAACCACTAGCTAAAACTTTCCCCACATTCCTTTCCCAATATACCCCCCATCTTTTACATAATTTATTTCTCCACCAAAATTAGACGATAAAAAAGAAGGCGACGAACGACAATAAAACCGACAAACCACTACCTCGGCTTCGGTTGTGAACCGAACGACGACCACATAGGCCTAAGAAGCCTTTGACCCGACGGGCTACCTAACAAGGAAGCCTGCGAACGAGTCACCATCTCAACCATCGACGGTGTTTGATAGGCTTGAACAAGGCTCGATCCATCCGTCGAATCTCCTCTAGCTGTCGCTCGTTGCCACGAGTGCGAGCTAAGCCCCGACAATATATAAGCCCTCCCCGACGCCTCGTACACATGTCGGCTCGCCATTCGCTCCTCCATCTCCTTCACCTCCGCCTCGAGCGACGCGCACAGCCTGTCGCCTGACCTCGCCGAAGCGGTCTCTGATAGAACCTTCCGGAAGCTCTCGAGCGCCGACACCGCCCCCGCCAGATCCCCGTTCTCCGCCAGGGCTCGTGCCGTCGCCATAGCTTCTGCCGCCCGAATTCTGTTCTGTTGCCTGTCCACTTCGATCGATATTTTTGCCACATCATTGTTTCTCTCGATTCTAACTTCCTCACCTTCCAATTTCACAAACTCTTTCGTCACAGGGTCGGTGTACACACAACTCACCTTCAAGATCGACGTTTCTTCGACAGGGACATTTACGGAAACCAAAAAGTCTCTCTCCTCATCCGCGTAAAGATCTCCAACATCAATCGATCCCGTCCGTCGATCGGGCATCACCCGGTTGTGATAACTCCCTGCTTTTAAAGATCCTATATAAACCGTGGGGCCCACGCACTCGATCCCCAAACGAAGATCCTTAACCACAACGCTCAATAGTCCACCAATGCACTGCGCGAAGGCGTCTTGGATTATCCCTTCGGTCTCGATGAACGAGAAGGTCCCTCCGGTAACTTTGAAGCAGAAAAAGAAGTGTCTTTTGAGATCTGTAACAGGGGAAATTAGACCGGGGAGAATAACGGCTTTGATGGGACCCTCTGGCGCTGGAAAAACGACTCTTCTTTCGGCATTGGCTGGAAAAACGGTCGGGTGTTTGATAAGTGGATTAATTCTTATAAACGGGAAAGTGGAGTCCGTTAGGTCGTATAAGAAGATTGTTGGATTTGTACCGCAGGATGATGTCGTGCATGGGAATCTAACTGTCGAAGAGAATATTTGGTTCAGTGCCAATTGCAGGTATGAACAATTTATCGATATGCCTTGGATTTTTCGTACAATCTACGTAGGTCTTGTTTGGTTGGCTTGATAACTCATGATTAATTTAACGAATTGAGCTTTATTTGAAGTATTTGGTTAGTCCACTGATTTTTCGGGCCGGGCCGGAATTTGGGAAGAATGTACCCTTTTCTTGGTTTAGTGAGAATGTGTGTTTGACCCTTTTCTTGGATGTCTACTAAGTTTTTAAGGCCTCGTTTGGTTGTGTAAGATTAGCAACGATTAATTAAATAACTGGTTAGGAATAACTTTTCGCGCTGGCCCGCAATTGTGGAAAAAATGGCTTTATATCTTCGCTAATTCGGTTCCATGGTCCAATATATTTGGGTTTTCATTAGACTATTTAATCTTTATCTTAGGCTAATCTTAGGAACCAAACAAGGCCCAAACTATACTATCGAGACAAGATTGCAATAATCTTTATCTTGGCTAATACCTCAATCTTATTGTGCTAACAAATTAGTTCCATTTTTCTTCTCGATAGATTGTCGGCAGATTTACCGAAAGCAGACAAGGTACTTGTAGTGGAACGAGTCATCGAATCTTTAGGACTGCAGCCAGTGAGAGACTCCTTAGTCGGAACAATTGAAAAACGAGGAATCTCCAGTGGACAAAGAAAATATATATGTTACAACATTATCGAAAATATAAAAAAAAACATCATAATGAAAGATGCGAGGAAAATTAAATAAATAAAGTAATTTATATAATTAAAAACTATCAAAATAATTAATTCGTAAGTAAATGTAATAAAAAAATAAAAATCTAGTTAATAATGCATTTTATTAACTAAATAATTCATTAAATACTTAACGGAATAATATTGAAATATATTACTTCTATATATACCAAATATTAAATTATTTATGACAATTTAAATATATTTCATTCCATTAATTGACATATTACTATTCCATTAATATATGTATAATTTCCTAAGATTGAGTATCTAAAACGAACAACTCAGATACTACATTTTATTACATAATTGACATATTACCATTCCATTAATATGTTAATGCATTAATAAAATAAATTAATGTAAAATTATAAAACAATATAATTACTATAATGAATTACTATTAGTGATGATATTAGTACTCAACATTTCAATGTAGTTAAGTAAAACAGATCAAGAAAAAAAGACGAAAACAACAAGTTTCCAAAACAAAAAAAAAACGAACAAATGATCCAACTTTACACAAATTAAAAAATGAAATATATGAAATTTTAAATAGCGAAATTGCATATATAACCATATACTAAATGAGCTTGATGAAACAATATTAAAAATAATTACAGACATATATAAAGAATAGAAAATTGTTAATTGCATATTATCTTTTACATTTATCACTTCGATGATGGTCTTTTAAGGAATGAAAAAAAAATGAGTATCTTTTCTCGCACAATTCATATGAGATTCACGAAATTATTTCTACTACTTTGACGCGCAATCGATGTCGTCACACATAGCACATAGGTCGATGTTATCCATAATATCTACGAAAATAACATAAACAAACAACAAATAACATGTTAGACTAAATACATGTATATGTGTAAATAACCATTAGACACATTCATTATATCAAAATAATGAAATAAAAAACATGTAAAACTATGAATATATGAACAACAAAAATAAAAATAAAAATAAAAAAAAATACAACATTTTCTCTTTGCAGCCATTTCGAGCATGACCTATTTATTTTTTATTTTTATGCGAGTGTAAAATTCGGGTGGAGAGTATGAGTGAGTGAAATGGATTGGAATAAGGGGTATTTATACTTGGGTTTTATATAATAAAAAAGTAAATAGTATGTTATTATGGAAATACACATTTAATGTTATAATCTTAACTAATTATTGTTCATTAGATATTTTCCATGAATTAACCATATTAATCAAAACCAATCAACTTAAATAGGTAAGAAATCAAATTATATGACATAAAATTGGGGAATTGATTGACAATTGATGGTAAAAAAAAACATTCGAAATTAAAATTTTGAAATTCGAAAAGTTAAATTTCAAAATTTAAATGTTGTTTAGTTATTAATATTTATAAAAATAAATTAATACATATACATTCAGTTGGCAAAATATTTAAACAAAAAAAAAATCCATGTACGGTGATTAATTAATTTATTGGCATATTCATTTGAATTATTAATGATTTGTAAATATAATAATTATTAGTATTATTTATTATTATTAAAAAAACTAAATTTGAAAATATATATCATAAAAAAATGAGTGTTCTATTTTTTTAAAAAAAAGACATTCGAAAAATATATTTCGAAACATTAAATTAAAACGTGAGATAAAAACAATTAATTAACCGTGTATAAATAAGTAAATATAATTATGATTATTTCGCTAAAAAAATAGTGTGTAAAATATGATATACAAAATTGAATACATGTTAAAAAATCGAGTGTTCTGAATTTTTAAAAAATAACAGGCGAAAAATATAGTTCATAAAATTAAAATTATAAAAAATATAATATTTTTAGAAATGATAGGATATTGAATTCATGAAATATCATATATAAATATGTGTTAATTATTAAATGATTGTGTAAATGTAAAATTGGAAAGAACTTAAAAACATACCTAAACAAAAATGCCACCTAATCAATTGAAGAATCCACCTCATCAATTGAACTCCAACTAAGCAATTTTGATAAATGACATCATCATTTGCCACATGTCAATCATTGAGGGCATAGATCCTCTTTTTATATTATACTAGCATTTTTTCCCCGTGCGATGCACGGGATATTATTTCAAAAGTGAAAAAAAATAATCAATTGAAAATTTAATACATAATAAGAAAATGTAGTATACTAACATAGTAAAATTTAATAATGTATTATTATTCATATTTTATATAACATTATATTTTTTTTTAAATCTGACATATTAAGATTTATAATCCAAATATATAGATTAATAAAATTTCTATCTTTATCTCTAAAGATTTGAGATTTAGTGATGAAAAATAGGAGATTGATAATTGTTGAAAATTATAGTTAGTAAAGTAGTAGACAAAAAATATTGAAAATAAATAATTACAAAAGTACCTTTAGATAGGGTTCTTCATGATTTAGTTTTAATTTTGATAATTTTTAAAAATTATACTTAGAAATTAGTAGAGAAAAAAATATTAAAAATATTTAATTACAGAAATACCATTAGGATTTTTTAGGGTTGCCCAGCGTTTCTTTCTTTTATATATATAAGATATAGATTACAAATATGTCACTTTTAGTGTTTCTTACATTTATATAATTTTATATATAAAAGACAAGATATGACTAGATAGCTTTTAAAAATTCAATTTAAAAAAATAATATAATAAAATAACTCTAATTGGTCGTGAGTTTCTAAGCAGTTTCGTGCATCCTCCATTAATTGGATTAACGTAGTCCCACCTAATAACTATTTGGTCAACTTACACATTTGATTTATGAAGTCAATGTTCAACCACCATCAGAGATTGATCAGAATACAGAACCAAACATTCATTATTTTGAGGAATAGCTATTATTATATATAAATTAAGGAGATTTCTGCAGGTGAGTCAATTCCTTCTTTCATCGCTGCTCCATGTTCTTCATCTATGCATTTATCTTCTCTTTCCTTCTTATTCATTCATATATTATCAATATTTGTTTTGTACTTTGTGCAATTTTGCTTGAATGAAAAGTATACCTGAAATTTGTTTGCCGGATTTACCCAGTACATATATATATAATTGCAGGTCTTTAATATATATATATATATATATATATATATATATATATATATATATATATATATATATATATATATGTGCGCGTGTGTGTGTGTTTTATGAAATGAGGGAATTTAAAATGATGTTGTGTTTGGATAACAAATTTAAATCGGTAAAAGGGACTTGGATGTAAATAAAACTGAGAGAATTGAATTTTAAATTAATTTGAAAATGGGTAAACAAACATTTTTGAGAAAATAGATCTACATGTCCATCGTATTTCTTTTGGTTTGATTTGAATTATAATCTTCAATCAAATCATGTCAACATGTTTGAAACATATACAATACTAAGAGAGTTCGAAAATTAAGTGGTGTTTGTTTGTTTTCAGTGGAAAATATTTGTCAGATTGTGTCCGAAGGAAAAAAATATAAATATTGAAATTATTTAGGAAATTTTTCTTTGAAAAGTTTGACAAACATGGACTTATTTTGTTACAAGTCTATCATATTCCTTAGATGTGTTAGTATGAACTAATTCTACCCGATCGTATATTGAACCTAAGCAATCTCAACTCTTTCTTTAGAACTTAAAGACCTAAGACTGCGCTTGGATTGAAGGATTCGAAATGAATCCAAATTTGGAATGATTTGAAATGATTCCAAATGTGAAATAATTTGAAATCCGGGTAATTGCTTAAAAAACTACTAAATATGAGAGCTATGGATTTGAAATCTCTTGTTAAATAACTCAATCCAAACAACCTCCATGAACCTTTTTTTGGAACCAAAAGCCCATACAACTTTTGGAGGTTAGGCTAAGACCCTCCACTTGTTCAGATGTAACTGATAACTTTTATTAGTAGCAAACAAACAACACCCTTGCACCAAAAAGGCGAATTCCCTCGCCCCCAGGGCCTCCATCCCTTGGCCCGACAAGGATTGATGGAGGAATGTAAATCATGGTAACTCAACGGCCTGTTAAGGTAGCGTACCCGGACCTGGTGCCCACAATGAACCAATCCTTCTTCTTAGGGAAAGATGATAACGTTTATTAGGCAATAGTCGCCAAGTCAGACGGAAGGATTCGGGTATTGGGGTTAGCATTTAATACATTGTGTTCTCCGTCTTAGTATCATCATGTAAACTTTGAAGGAGGTTTCGAATGCCTCCTGTGCTAAATTTAATCAATGAAATTAGAAACGATATATAAATAATTTTACTGAAAGTATGTATGTATGTATGAATGAGTGAGTGCTGAATATCTTTCTTTTCTGCTTTGTATTTAATTTGATGACAAATTTCTTGTTAGGTGTGTCGGGGGAGCAGTTGTTTTTAGGTGTTAAAATGCTGGACAAGGCAAGTATGGAATCCTCTTACCCCATGTCGGGGGAGCAGTTGGCAGATTACGATGCACACAACACTAACAGTACTACACTGGAGGACTTGCAACCTTGTCTTGAAATTGAAGACTCGTTTTTCGTTAATTTAGAGAATCAGCTGGTGCAACAAGCAGCTAACACCTTGTCGAGGATAAAGGATTTCAAGTCCACATTAGATTCTCTGCAAAGAAACGTGGAGTCGTTGATTGCTAAAGCCTCAGCTGTTCAACGGGAAATCAAGATTCCAAAATTATGGCGTAGGAAGAATACGGGACAATGCAAGGTCACTGCTTTTCTTGAGGACGACGGTCATGCATGGAAGAAATTTGGACAAAAAACCGTCCTTGGTTCCAAACACCCCAGGTATACTAAATGTATTAGTCCCATATATATTCTTGAAATTTTAGATAAAATCATATGGGTTTTTTGCAAAATCTACCCCTGTGTAATCTTTAATTGCTAAAAACTCAATCGTGTTAAAATAATTAGCAAAGACCCCCTTATGATAATAAGTCAAAGCCAAAAAAAACCTTAACAACTCATCGTACGCGAATCGTGCGACTAGGAGTGTGTTTTTTTACTTGAAAATTTGAAAATACCCTCTGATTTTTTTGTAAAAAGAAAAAGGAAAATCCTATTTGATTTAAATATAAATAATACAAAACTTTGGATCAAATTGCAATTTTTAAAACTTCTTAAATAAAGAAAAATAACACGAAAAAAAGGAAAAAGAAGAAGACGAGAGAGAAAAATTACTTTCTTCCCCAAAATTATTTTTCCCCCCATAAAAATCACCACCGCCAATCACCTCGTCAAGCATCCACCTCCAAACAGAGAGAAAAAACATGTCTCCCACAAAATTCTTCTTCACGCCGCCGCCGCTACCATTTCCTTCCACCACACGTCTCCTCCCAGACACCCTGACCCTCCACCGCCAAATTTTCGAATTTTTTTTTATGTTTTCTGTTTTTAATATTTATTTTGTAACGGTATTTCAGTCATTTCATATAAGTCAACATTCAATTTCGAAATAGGGGTTGGTGTGCTTTGAAAAACACAATATAGGGGGTTTCTTGCTAATATTTTTAATACGAGGTGTTTTTCACCAATTAAAAATAACATAGGGGGGTCTGTGCTATTAGCTCAAAATCATATTCTTGTTCGATTGTATTGTAGGTTTATATAGTTTATAATACAAATATAACAGCTAGCTTTAATATTATGGCACGAAATGAACACTTTATTCGTGTTTTCCAGTCATTTCGTGTACAATACTACGAAATTATACCTATTATTTCGTGTAAAGTCACACGAAATAGCAGTAAAACTGTTTTGTTATTCATTTCGTGCAGTACTACACGAAATGAGATTTTCCCTAAATAAGCAGCCCCTTTTCTTGAAAGCTGGAACAGAGAGAGAGAGAGAGAGAGTATAGAGAGAGAGTCAAGCACGCAAACCAAGAAAGAGCAAACAAGGAGAGCTGCACACTTATTATTGATTTTGCAAAATGATTATTACCAAGGTAGTAATTAATTAGTAACAAAGTAGTTAATTAGTGCTGCATTTTAAACTTTGAGAATGAAGGAGCATTAATTCATTTTCTTGGCAACTGATTTTTTTGCAGCTGTATTTTTATAAAAGCATTTTGAACTCGAATACCTGCATTTAAATAACTCGAAAATTAATTAAAAATATATATTATATAAAAATTACAACACCAATTAGATTGAAATTTTAATGCATTTAAATAACATTACCTAAAAGTTTTTTATTCAGATTTGAATGAGACTTCTTTCCCAGTCATAGACATTCAAGTTTTCGACATCTTTAAGCTCGAAAATGTGAGAAAATCCCGATTTCTTCATGAGAATATTAGAAGCCACCATCACAAGTCTTTCACAGGCATGAATTTCATCCAGTTTCTCAGCCGCACTAATTTCATTCGATACCTCTCCCCACTTCTCGTCATATAACCTTTTTTTTTTTTGAGGATAACTCGTCATATAACCTGTCCGGAAAAAAAAAAAAAAAAAAAAAAAAAAAAAAAAAAAAAAAGGGAAAAAAAATGCAGATTTTATCAATTTAATCTTGATTTTTTAATTAATTATTTTTTTAAACAAAAAATAAAATAAAAGGGATAAGAATCTTACCATCTCCAGGCAGGATTTGCTTCGGCGGGGCAGTGAATCTTTGTACATAGTGATAGCAAAGAAGTCCCGTCACCGATCAAAGACTCCAACTCTGGTGTAGTAAAAAGAACAGAGTTAAAAGGCACAGACATAACTATTTAATCAATTAAATAATTACAAAGTAATTAAGACGTAAAAGTGTACCTGAAGAACTGGGAACGAGTAGAAGACAAAGTGCAGAAACAGCCGAAGGAAGCAAACTATGGTTAAAGCCCAGAATTTGTAGCAGGTAAAATATAGTGGCAGCCAATACGTCATCGCATCCATTTTCTTCAAACACTTTCTCGTTTTTCGAACTTAACCAAGACTGCAAACTGTGGAAGCTCTCTCTTTTGGAGAAACTATTATTATCATTATCGATCAATTTACGAGAAATTTTTCCACGTATAACTGATGCAATCAGCCAACGCAAAAGCTTCGATACAATTGACTCGTCTTCAGGTTTTGATTGGATAGCAGTTGCGACTGCCCATCTCAAAAACTTCGAAAGATTTTCCTGCCCCTGTGTAATAATATAAACGAAAGAATTTAGTTTCACATATATATATATATATATATATATATATCGGAGAAGAAAAGGTTGTAATAAGTCGAAAATACCATTCGACGAATAGTGACTGGAGGAGTTGTTGTGAGAACAGCTTTGAGTGCCAAACACGTACTAGGATCGGACTTTGTTTTGGAGCATGATTCTACGGTTTTGTAGAGCTGAAATAAACTATCTTCTGATAATGTAAAATGCGGTTGACTAATCTCCCTCTTTTGTGATACCTTCAGTAGTAAAGTCAATGTTTCGAGTATTGAGTTGCAGAGGGTGCTTTCTTCTTTGATTAGGTCGAAACTACTGACTAGGAGTTTGAATAGATTCGATGAAAGTTCTGAAAGCTGCTCCATAGCATGTTTTGGCAGCCACTCGATATTATTTCTCGGTGATGTTATATAACTTACAACCTAAATTAAAAAATTTAAAAAAAAACACAAGGGAAAAATGGTTAGTTATGATGCATTTGCTGTCAGAATTCATGCTTCTCCGACAAACATTAAATAATAATAATAATCTGAACAAACAAGATGATGAAACAAGGGAACCAGTACCTTAAATACCATTGGCAATTGTATGAAGGCAGCCCTTTTCTGTTCTTGGCATTTAATCAAATACAGAGACGAAACAATAGATGACAACCATAAAATCAAACCGCCGTGTTCGACTAAAACCCGAACTGCTCTATGAAATTGGCAAGCCTTCTCCACTATCTGCACCACACAATCATTCATTTCAATTTATATCTTCCACTCAATAAGCCAGTTGTAGAAAAAATAAAATAAACAGAAAAAGTAAACCAAGCACACCTGGATAATAAGTTCCTTTGAATCATTATCCGAAAGAGGTGAGCAATAAAAACTCATGAGTGTCTTAAAAATGTGATTGCCGAGATATATTTGAGCATCATCTTCAGTATTCAGCCCAACATACAACAACCGAAGCATCCACAACCGGTCCATTTTAAACTTATCGGAACTACTCCAGAAAAGAGTCGAGAATAATGGAATATCCTGTCATCATTTAAGACAATGTGTCATTAAAGTGTATTTACCTCAAAACAAAAGGAAAAATCAACACAGAAAAAAATAGCATATATTTTAGAGCAAACATACCTTCATGTTAACACAACGGGACTTATTGAAATACTCGTATATGGAAGAATGATTGGCGTATGATTCGTCCAACAGTACCAAAGAAGCCTCTGCGCAGAATATGGCAATAATGGATGGAATTCTTCGCCATTGCCCTTCTATTCCATTTTGCAAAGATGTCATCAACAGACCAAGTCGTTTCACATCCTTCTTCTTTTGACATTTCTGTTAGAGGTTTTATGTTTTTAATATTTCAAACTGATAAAAGATTGAAGTGCATACATTCATAGTGCATAATGTTAAATAATTTTCTTAGACACCAAAGAAAAGTATGAAGTCCACGGCTCGAAGGAAAGAACCATTTGCACTTCATGGAAATCGGATGGCCCGGATCGGAATAAGCACGTTCGGAAAAAATATGGTTTTTTGCGAAAGTGGAATATCTATTCCAATTCTGTTCCAAAATAATCGAAACAAAACAGAAATCGGAATTTCGGAAATTGGAATGAAATAAATTTGTTCCGAAATCGGAATTGTTTTGGTTGGAATCAATAAATTCAAAAAATTCCAACTTTTTAGGCACCTAAAACTAAAATATAAAATACATAATAATATTGATATTAGAAGTGTAATTTTGGAAAAAAAATGGAAATTTCGGAATTTTTTTGGAAATTAAAAAAGAATCAGAAATCGGCAATCTCATATATATTCCTATTACCATCCAAAAAAAATCAGAAATAATAGAAATCGGAATTCTACCTCGAGTGCACTGTTGAATTTTGAAAGCGCTTCGTACCCCAATTTCCTAGTAACCTCGTCATTTGAAGACATACTGACAAACGTAATTGCAAGCAAGCCTAAACTAGCAAACTCAATTGGTTCGATATAGTTCCTCGAGATACAATGAATCGAAAAACGGAGGATGAAAATAGGATCGTATATCTGTAGCTTATCAGTTGTCGAACAGGCCTGCACAACGTATTTTTCCAATCAGAAGAATATACAATAGATGCTGAAATGGTGAAATACCATATATATACGTCAAATTACTAGTACAATGAGATTGCTAGAGAAATACCTCAGTCATAACTGTAGAACTAGTTCCTCCATTGACAAATTCGTTGTAAGGAAAATGAAGCACAGTTTGAGCACACATGTTAGGGTCGACCGGAATATTCTCTCTGAATTTAACCTTCTGAAGTTCTTCAAAAGATTAGGTGTTTTTCAAGTCAACAGAATCTTTTCTCATCTTTAGAGAAGATGGTCCCCATATATAATCCGTTTGAGCAACAATCCCAGCACTCGACTTATCATTAGACTCAATTTCCAACATTAAATTATATATTTCCTTATCAACTTCACTACACGTCGCCCCATATGAAGACAAAAGCAGATAGACCAATTCTCTACAATTTATACCCTCCTCATCTCCAACATTTGCTTCTTCTCTTTGCTGCACGTAGATCTGAAAAAGTACTCTGACAAGCTTAATAAGTTCCAGCAAATTTAGATCTGGCTCACTTGTTGATTTCTTGTTTTTGAAGTACAAGGAATCTAGATTAGTACAAGGAATAACGAGAGATGTCATAATGCTACGCATAGGTGTGAAAACCAGCCCAAACTGAGTCGAATCGAGCGATTGGTTAGCAGAATGAATGGACTGTGCAAACTTCGAATGAGCGAGCAAAAGCTGGATTACTGAAATGCATGAAAATTTCCCACGAGATAAAGAAGTTAGAACAGTTCGCAGCATCTTCAGAGTCACGGAATCTTCGAACCTATAGAGAAGAAACGATTTCACGAGCTGTTCTGTGAAGGGAAGAGAATCCAATTTGATAAGACAATTTTGAATCTCTGTAGTCAATTCCGACACATTGTGCATTACAAAGAATTCCAAAAACCTAAACAACGAAAGATTCTCCCCATCAATATTCCCCGAGTAGGCATTATTTTCTGGAAACTTCTTCACAATCAACATCCAGGTACTGATCAACATTCTAAGAAACTGGATTCTTGACTTCTCTAAAGGCGGAGATTCACTTCCATTACAGTCGAAAAATAATAGTATCCTACAAAAGTTGATATACGCAACAACTTTGTTCACAAACTCTAAAGGCTGTTTAAGCGAACGAAGTCCAGTCTCACCACAACAGCAGTCAAAAATATCATCTGCATTAGAGGGGCACACTTGATTAAATAGACTCAACCTCCAATCAAGCTTCGATATATCTTCGTTCGATGCCAGATGATCTCGTGCAATAAGGATTGCCTTTCCTAGAAGACTGTCTGAGAAAAGATTTGAAAATTCTTCTCTTGATGCAGTCAAGAGTTTATCAAGTCTAATCTCGAAAATACTACTAGAGACAAAGATCTTCCACTTAGAGAAACCACCAAAGAGTAAACGACCGTACACCGAAAGTATAACTTGAAATGGCTTGGAGGACTGTCCCTCAAATCTTTAGAGATAAAGATAGAAATTTTATTAATCTATATATTTGGATTATAAATCTTAATATGTCAGATTTAAAAAAAAATATAATGTTATATAAAATATGAATAATAATACATTATTAAATTTTACTATGTTAGTATACTACATTTTCTTATTATGTATTAAATTTTCAATTGATTATTTTTTTTCACTTTTGAAATAATATCCCGTGCATCGCACGGGGAAAAAATGCTAGTATAATATAAAAAGAGGATCTATGCCCTCAATGATTGACATGTGGCAAATGATGATGTCATTTATCAAAATTGCTTAGTTGGAGTTCAATTGATGAGGTGGATTCTTCAATTGATTAGGTGGCATTTTTGTTTAGGTATGTTTTTAAGTTCTTTCCAATTTTACATTTACACAATCATTTAATAATTAACACATATTTATATATAATATTTCATGAATTCAATATCCTATCATTTCTAAAAATATTATATTTTTTATAATTTTAATTTTATGAACTATATTTTTCGCCTGTTATTTTTTAAAAATTCAGAACACTCGATTTTTTAACATGTATTCAATTTTGTATATCATATTTTACACACTATTTTTTTAGCGAAATAATCATAATTATATTTACTTATTTATACACGGTTAATTAATTGTTTTTATCTCACGTTTTAATTTAATGTTTCGAAATATATTTTTCGAATGTCTTTTTTTTAAAAAAATAGAACACTCATTTTTTTATGATATATATTTTCAAATTTAGTTTTTTTAATAATAATAAATAATACTAATAATTATTATATTTACAAATCATTAATAATTCAAATGAATATGCCAATAAATTAATTAATCACCGTACATGGATTTTTTTTTTGTTTAAATATTTTGCCAACTGAATGTATATGTATTAATTTATTTTTATAAATATTAATAACTAAACAACATTTAAATTTTGAAATTTAACTTTTCGAATTTCAAAATTTTAATTTCGAATGTTTTTTTTTACCATCAATTGTCAATCAATTCCCCAATTTTATGTCATATAATTTGATTTCTTACCTATTTAAGTTGATTGGTTTTGATTAATATGGTTAATTCATGGAAAATATCTAATGAACAATAATTAGTTAAGATTATAACATTAAATGTGTATTTCCATAATAACATACTATTTACTTTTTTATTATATAAAACCCAAGTATAAATACCCCTTATTCCAATCCATTTCACTCACTCATACTCTCCACCCGAATTTTACACTCGCATAAAAATAAAAAATAAATAGGTCATGCTCGAAATGGCTGCAAAGAGAAAATGTTGTATTTTTTTTATTTTTTTTTTATTTTTGTTGTTCATATATTCATAGTTTTACATGTTTTTTATTTCATTATTTTGATATAATGAATGTGTCTAATGGTTATTTACACATATACATGTATTTAGTCTAACATGTTATTTGTTGTTTGTTTATGTTATTTTCGTAGATATTATGGATAACATCGACCTATGTGCTATGTGTGACGACATCGATTGCGTCAAAGTAGTAGAAATAATTTCGTGAATCTCATATGAATTGTGCGAGAAAAAATACTCATTTTTTTTTCATTCCTTAAAAGACCATCATCGAAGTGATAAATGTAAAAGATAATATGCAATTAACAATTTTCTATTCTTTATATATGTCTGTAATTATTTTTAATATTGTTTCATCAAGCTCATTTAGTATATGGTTATATATGCAATTTCGCTATTTAAAATTTCATATATTTCATTTTTTAATTTGTGTAAAGTTGGATCATTTGTTCGTTTTTTTTTTTGTTTTGGAAACTTGTTGTTTTCGTCTTTTTTTCTTGATCTGTTTTACTTAACTACATTGAAATGTTGAGTACTAATATCATCACTAATAGTAATTCATTATAGTAATTATATTGTTTTATAATTTTACATTAATTTATTTTATTAATGCATTAACATATTAATGGAATGGTAATATGTCAATTATGTAATAAAATGTAGTATCTGAGTTGTTCGTTTTAGATACTCAATCTTAGGAAATTATACATATATTAATGGAATAGTAATATGTCAATTAATGGAATGAAATATATTTAAATTGTCATAAATAATTTAATATTTGGTATATATAGAAGTAATATATTTCAATATTATTCCGTTAAGTATTTAATGAATTATTTAGTTAATAAAATGCATTATTAACTAGATTTTTATTTTTTTATTACATTTACTTAAGAATTAATTATTTTGATAGTTTTTAATTATATAAATTACTTTATTTATTTAATTTTCCTCGCATCTTTCATTATGATGTTTTTTTTTATATTTTCGATAATGTTGTAACATATGTATTTGTACTAATTATTTTGCATATCAATTTATACTTTAGAGAAAAAAAATAATCTCTTACATTAACATAAAATAATAATTTGATTTGATTTGTTTGATATTCTTATGAAAAATATTGATTTTAAGGATATGATTAATGACTTGATTTGATTTATTTGATATTCTTATTAAAAGTATTAATTTTAAGGATATGATTGATCACTTGATTTTATTTGTTTATTTATTTTTTGTTATGTTTGCCTTTGTTATATACAAACTAGCATTTCCCCCGTGCGATTAGTAAAAAAATATAGTAAAAAATAATCAATTTAATACATAATAAGAAAATATAGTACATTAGTATAGTAAAATTTAATAATGTAATATTATTAATATTTTTTATAACATTAGTTTTTTTAAACCTTACATATTAAAATTTATAATCCGAATAAATAGACTAAGAGTTAACAAATCGAATTTCTAGCTTTATCTCTTAAGATTTGAGATATATTGCTGAAAAATAGGAGATTAATAATTGTTGAAAATTATAGTTAAAAAATTAGTAGAGAAAAAAAAATTAATAAGTACATAAGTACCAATAAGGTAGGATCCAGGTTAGTTTTAATTTTGATAATAGTTAAAAATTATAATTAGAAATTAGTAGAGAAAAAATATTAAAAATAAATAATCACAAAAATACCATTAGGGTTTTTTAGGGTTTGCCCAGCGTTTCTTTCTTTTATATATAAGATTGATATTATTTAGGTTTCTATTTATATTGTATCATATCAATATGTGTATTGTGCTAAATAAATTATGAAAATAATATTTTCTACCTAATAAACACGTAAAAGTGGTAATATTTTAAAAGCCGTGCTTTCATATCTTTAATTTGACTTTGTTATATTCATTAGCCAATTTTTGCGATGTCGATTAATTGATTTGATTGTTTGGTTATTTTTGTTATGTTTCTTTGGTTATGTTATTTCTGATTCTGTTTAATACATTACTATTTAATGTTATTATCAAATCAATACATGTGATTTGAATAATTTTTTAGTACCCCTAACAACCGCATTTATTTATTATGTATCTCAATAATTTCGGATTCTTATTAATTCTAATTGGTTGAATTTGTTTGATTTGTTCTAACCGAGTAACACAAAAAATAATAAAATATATTGTTTCCTTCAAGTTATTTTATTAACTTATTTAGTATGTAAAAATTAAGTATAAATACCATCAACACAAACTCATTTATCTCATTCTTTATCAACACATTTTGTTATGATCATGCTAAACCAAGGTCCTCACCTTAAAACTTTTTTTTTTCATCTTTATGTTTTGTAATTTCATAATGCGATCAATATTGTGCAATGTGCATGCTCGCTTTGAAACATTTTATTTATCGTCAAATGTTTATTACGTTATCCGTTTATTATGTATGCGTATGTATAATAATCTAACGAATCATTGTTTTGCTTTCCTTTTAATTTTTATATCCATGGATAACATCGTGTGTGTTATATGCGGCGACGTCGGTAAGAGAGAAGCATTGTGGCGTTGTGTAGAATGCAAAGATATGATTTAGATATATTATATGGATGGATTTTAAAAACTTTTATTTTTGGTTTTCCATCTTTGATTATACATTCAATAATTGTAAGTTCAGTTTCGATGAAGAAGAAGTTGAGTTTAATGAATGTGATAATGTAATAAAAAAATACTAAAGTAACTTATGTATGTATGTATTTCGTTATTTGTAATAGAGATTCTTATATGATTTGTTGAATATATTTAAATAAATTTTCTTTGGTTTTTATATTTTCATGTTACAATATTAATTTGTACGTATCGTAATAATTCTTTTATTTTTATAATTTTTTAATATTTACGTAAAATATTATTAGTTTGTACGTTCATATTAATTTTTTGCTATTAATATTTTGAATCTTTATGTACATGACATTAGATTCACCCTTCTTCATTCACTGTAATTCCAATATTATGATATATTAGCAACATTGCGCCTAAATGAATTTGTGACAATGTTCGATTTTGTATGTTTTGAAATAGGAATAATTATTTGTGCAAGCATATTAGAATTTAGAAGTACTGCTTTTGCAGAAAAACCTATACTAACTAGAGAAATATATAAATTATATAGCAAATTCTACATTGATCAGGGAAGGAGAAAACACATTAAAAATAATGTGCGAAATATATAGGAAAATAAACATATGTGAAAATGGATGTTGTTAATCCAGCGAGGACATTATGTGTGTGTATTCTTTGGATCATTAGAAAAACATTTTAGAGAAATTATCTCTTTCCCTAAAACAAAATGGTTTGATAGTCCAATGAAAAGAAATCGACGTGCAATATTACGAGATTGATTTTTATGAAGTAGGTCTCGATTACGGATTTGTTGAGATTGCAAAATGAAATTTGAGGAAGATCTAAAACCTCAATAAAAAAATATTAAATGTATATTAATATTAATTTTCATTATATATTACAAATTAAGCATATAAGTAATTAATTAAATCGTGTTTACAGTTCAATTAAAATATACCATATATGCCAAACTTTGTACTTTGACCATACTTATTTTTTATAGGTTTTGTTTTGATAAAGTTTTTTTTATATATTGATTGAAACAATGTTTTTTTTTTTTTTGGAATTAGAATTTAGTTTTTATATCACATATATTATATTTTATCAAACATTTTGAATTTGAATTTGAATTCTAAGAGTATGCATGATTATTAGAATCTTAATTTTGAATATAAGTTTGTAAACATTCATATATTAGATTTAATATAGTTGAAATGTACTTAAATGTACATAAAATAATATTTACTATTCTTTATGTTTATCTTACTCTCGACTCCAATGAAATTTTATTTTTTTAATTAAGGTCATTTAGTATAAATTATATTTATTTCTTACACTTTTAGGTGATTCATGTTTCAGTAATGTGTATCACTGATTGTATTTGAAGAATAAAAAATGTGCATGTTATTCGCAAGGAATTAGACGAGTTATAGGCGATGTCAATGCATGTGTTGTAAAACACTACTTTGATAATTAAATTTCATGTTAAGAATTCGAGTGTCTTGGACGAGATAGTTGTACCATTTGAGTCAAATAATGTTTAATTTTTGTATCACAATTTTATAATTTTTTATATTTTATTTTATCATTTATTTTGTTTAACTCGGTACTTAAATCAAATGAAACATATATTATTTTTTTAAGTTTTTGGATTATATTATATTTTCATTTCTTTAAATTGTCCCCAAGAATCGTATTAGCACACCCTTTTTTTATGCATAGAGGTATTCGATTTACATCATCAACGTGTTTTAGTCATTAATACATTTTAATCTTAGAATAGATTCCCGTGCATCGCACGGGTGAGTTACTAGTTTTATTAATATCAATAATTAGTATTTTTGGTCCATTCCTAAAATTCTTTCTTTGACATACAACCCTAAAGAGACAAAAGTACTATTGTGTTCTTTTAATGCAATTTTCGCCCAACTGCATTCAGCATTTCCACCAACTGCATTCAGCATTTTGGGTCTGCATTTATAATTTTTTTGATTTGTTATTTTAATAAATTTTGTTTTTTGTTTTTTATACTATATATTATTTTACTGTTATTATTATTACAATTATTGTATTTTTTTATGTATTATTTTTTTTAATCTTTTGATTTTTTTATTTGTTTTATTTTTTATTTTTTATTTTTTTTTTCATTTTTTTTAATTCAAATTTGAAAAAAATTACTGTACTGAAAGCTACACATGACTATAGAGTACTACATGTTTTATAGTCATGTATAGTTATGTAGCTAGTTATATACTGTCTTTTTACCCCAAAATTATAGTCGACTGATTACGTAGACAGCTGATTATATATAAAAAAAAAAAACCTTCATTTACACAAACAATAAGGGTCCATTTGGATGGAGGGATTTGGGGAGGGATTTGATTTGGGGAATGGATTTGAAATGACTCCAATTTTGAAGTCATTTGAAATCCATCACTATTGCTCCAAAATCAACTAAAAAGGAGGGGTGGGGATTTGAAATCCATCTCCAAATCCATCAATCCAAACAAGTCCGAGGGATTTGTTATTATGGATTTGAAATCCCTCCCCCAAATCCCTCCATCCAAATGCACCCTAAAATTCACGATTTGAATCTTGATATTGTAAATCAATTGTTACCCAACAAAAAAATGGAATAATACAACCATCAACATCACTATACATAAAAAAAAAAACCACAACTTACATATAACTATATATTACTACATGTTACTACACGTGACATGTATGACTATATGTATATGACAACATGTGACTATATATGACGACTATACGTATATGACCACATGCGACTATATATGACTATACGTATATGACCACGTGTGACTATATATGACTACGTATATGACCACATGTGACTATATGAGTATAGTCATATATAGTGTAGATCGTAGTTTATAGCTTCAATTCCCTCTTTTCAATACGGCAACAACACCGATTTATCAGTTGCAAACAAGCTATTTTGAATTGACGAACACCATGTCTTCCGGACAAAAACTTAGTGCATAGAAGTTGTTCAAACACTAAGACCTGTGACAAAAAATCAACTTCAGTTTAAGACATTTACATTATAAATCAACAAATACATATCGAAATGCAGACTTACATAATTTTTTCGAGAAATTTTCTCCACTTTGAGACACAGAATAAAAATTAAAATTTGCTTCTTCTACACCAAAAAAATCCGACAGTTTTCAGATCTCAAAAATGCAATAATCAAGCTGAGATAGGAAACCCAAACACAGAAAATTAAACACTTGATTCCAAAAAAAAATGATCCTTTCACCGAGAAAAAAAACAAAACCCTAACGGTTGATTTCTTCCCTCGAACCAAATAAACCTTCAAAAATCCACAATAACAATAATTTTTCCCAATTCTCAATACGAGAGCAATTAACATACATGTGCATAAAGAAAAAAAATAGGAGATCAAACAATGGCTGCCTTGCATCGACGCCGTCACCAGATCTGGCGAGAGAGAGTTTTTTTTTTTTCTTTTTTTCGACCCAAATGATTCGTTAAGCAAACGATTAGAGGATTTAACAAACATGACTAGAGAACATAGGAAATATAAAAATGAAGCACCTTGAAGATGTAGATCTTGTACGTCTCCACGCTCTTCTTCGTCCCCTTCTTCGTCTACTCTCCGCCGATGGCTGCCTTCGTCTTGGGGAGCTTCTTGGCAGCCATCGGTTTCTTCTGCGCCGCCGCCGCCGGAGACTTTGGGCTTTTGTATATTTTTTTTTGCCATAGAGAGTTAGAGAGAGAGGGGCAGAGAACACGAGAGATGAGAGAGAGAGAGAGAGAGAGAGAGAGAGAGAGAGAGAGAGAGAGAGAGAGAGAGAGAGAGAGAGAGAGAGAGAGAGAGAGAGAGAGAGAGAGAGAGAGAGAGAGAGAGAGAGAGAGAGAGAGAGAGAGAGAGAGAGAGAGAGAGAGAGAGAGAGAGAGGGGCAAAAAAGACGAGAGATGAAGAGAGAGAAGCGCAGATACAAGATGAAGAAAAGAGAGAGAGTCAGAAAAGACGAGAGAAAAAAGAGAGAAATAAACGGTGGTAGTGGGTCAGTGGAAGAGAGAAGATTAGGGCATATATTAATTAAAATTTAAAAGGGCGAAACTGGTATTTTAGGTTGTCCAGGGGGGTCTCACAAATTAAGATTAGAATTTGAGTTTTTGACTAGGACATAAAAATTTATTGGACCTCCTCATATATATTTTCAAAACTAGGGGGTTACTCATTTACCCTAGTATTTTTCTATCACCTATTTCTCATTTTTTTTCTCTAATTAATGACCTTCATAGCAAATCAGATTTAAAAATTAAATAGCAAAATTCTAATCCGTTTGGATAGTATATTTTTTTTTTTTTATCTCTCTCTCTCTCTCTCTCTCTCTCTCTCTCTCTCTCTCTCTCTCTCTCTCTCTCTCTCTCTCTCTCTCTCTCTCTCTCTCTCTCTCTCTCTCTCTCTCTTATACACACCTATGTGAATTTATCTAATACAATTTAATTATCATATATTTAATTTTTTCTTCCTTTTTGCAATCCCGCACGAGGAGAATTGCTAGTTATTATAATATTGAGATAATAGCACAGACTCCCTCTGTGTTATTTCTAACTGCCAAAAAAATTCTCGTGTTAAACATATTAGCACAGACTTATCGATGTTGCATTTTACATGGCACATTGCCAATGACATGACTATACTTGTTGACTTTGTTGAAAATGACAAATCTACCCTTTGATTTAAAATTAAGAAAAATATACAAAACCTACAAATTTTAAACCACGAGTGGATTTTGAGAAAATATGATTAATTTGTTGGATTTTCAGATATTTTTTGTTTTGGCTCTTTTTTCCCAATTTTTTTTCTTCTATATACCTTTTTTCACAGCTACAGTCCCATGGCGTGCTCGAAGAAATAAATCCCAACTCCGTTGAATAACATCGGACGAACGGTAGGTACCTTCTCTTGACAACCAATTCTACTACACACTCTCAAAGATCGACTCATAATAATCACTCGACAAAATCCACTCCCACGAACAACGCCTTCCCACACTCTTCAAATCTATATCTTCCCACACACCATCTAATATGATTACAACAACGCCCTTCTTTTGTCTCAGTGCTCGATTCAATTCAACCGCTCTTAAGTCTTCGTCTTTCTAGTCCGTAAGTGTTAACCCTATGGCTATGGCTATGTCATCTTGGAGACTCTTAATGCTCAATTCTCGAGAAATTTTGACCCAATGAACGCAATCTTCAGTTTGTTCTAAAGGTATCCGATTATGTATGTGCTTTGCCAAATTCGTCTTGCCCACTCCACTCACCCCGTAAATCCCAATAATCGGGACTTTTTCAACAACCAAGCATTCCCATATTCTCCCGAAAATTTTCTCAACCGACTCACCGAAAGCTCACTCGTCAACAATGGCTCCCGACTAGTTTCATTACAAGCATCGAATACAAGTCCATCAAAGTGTCGTCTTTGCTCCATGAGCATTTCTACGTTCTCGTTCAATTTTTCGACGCTGCAAATACGCTTTACGAGTCCTCCTCGTTGGATTCAATTCTCTAACGCAAGAATATCCCTTTGATTTTCTTGCACCAACTGAAGCCATTTCTCCACTTCCCATTTTCTTTTTCTTTCGACCTTGTAGCTCTTCGTTTTTTATTCGTGTCTCGATATTAGATGCCCTGCAACTCAATGTTATTGAATTTGTTTTCAGATTTTGTAACTTGTTATCGAATTCGTGTTAGTTTTATTTTATGTAATGGTCCATTAACCTTTGTATTTAATTAATTAATTGTGGGTAATTCAATTATGGAATTAATGCTGATTTTATGGTAATTGATTATAACGTATGATGGCAATAAAATACTATGATGGGTGAGATTTGTCTTCTGTCGTTACAAAGAATCGTGGTCCTCTTCTCTCGTCTATAAAAGCATCTACAACTCTTCTCCTCAACAACAGACGCAATTTGAGAATTCTATCATTATAGAATACTTACGAGTTGTGATATTAGAGAGATAAAGAGAAAAATATGTGCTACGAATAAGGTTCTCACAAGGAGATTCAGAGGAGGCCTGGCTATGCTTGGCTTGTAGATTGCTAACGTTAATCGTTCATCTTCTCTATAGGAATCCATGGCGAACGGTATGTCGATAATCTCTATTATGTGATTGTGTCCTTGAAATGAATTTGATTTCAAGATTTTGTAATTAAGGTTTTCCGCATAAAGTTAAATAAAAGTCTTTCAATTGGTATCAGAGCAGAGTTTTAAAATCGATTCATCTTAGAACTCAAATATGTTATATATTAATTATTTTATTTTTTTATTTGGATTTGTCACACTATCGATTTAATAACATAAGTGGGTTTGGATTAAGTTATGCATTTTTTTATATTTAATTGAGCATCCTTTACATTTTTAAATGGTGAGTTTATTAATATTTCTAACATTATATAATTAATGATACATGTTTGGCGTATTGGATCGCAATTCTTTATATTTTTCAAAGTTTATTATATTAAATTTGTTAATAGTTTATTTAATATCATTTAATAATAATGAATGTCGCAATTAATATTTTATTTAACAGTATGTATACAATTATGGTTAAATATATCATAGTAAGTTAATGTGCGTGGATGGTTAGGAGTGATGAATGTACTAAGATGTCACAAGTTCTATCCTAATTAATGCATTTTTTCGATTATTTATCAAATAAAACTCGGTCACAATGAATTTAAATTAATTATTTAATTAAAAATATAGTAGGGGGTAAATTAGTTAACTCGGATGTAATTTTCCATTTTTTCCCCGAAATTTCAAGATTTCGTGTAGATCCACACGAAATATTGCCATGTTTCCATGAATTACTACACAAATTTTTGAAGATATTTATGATATTCTTTTGATCTCGTGTAACAACACAAAAATCTACCTTAATTTCACGTAATATAACACGGAATTAATTCAGGTTTTCGTGTTGTTCCACGCGAAAGAATGCAAATTTTTTTTTTTAGTTATTCTTTATTTTAATATTGTGTAATTTATATTTATCTGAATACACGAAGAAATATACATAAATGTTGATACATAAGATCAGTGGTGAGGCCATAAATTTTGGTGGAGGGCTTAAACACATGGTTGATACATAAGATTAAAATTCGATACGATTGTTTTTTCCCCACTTTCAGAAGATAATACCAAAGTCCATTATCAATTTTACACAACTTCTAATTGATATCCGATCAGAAAATTAAGATGAGAGAGAAGTTGTCAAATGTTAAAGGATCGCCGGTGGGTGGCAAATGCAATTCAACCGCTATTAGTGCGACTGTGGAAGAGAACAAAGTTTTTTTTTTTTTTTTTCAAGGAACATAACGAAGTTGAAAAGTAGAAGATGAGTGCAAGTTAGACGCAAGGGAGCTTTAAATAAGTAGGCTTAAATAATATATTTAGGTAAAATAAATAAATAATATATATATATATATATATATATATATATATATATATATATATAGATATGTATGGGAAAAAAATTTGAAAGTGACGGGGGCCTTGAGTCCACCCTAGCCCTTGGGTGAACTCGCCCATGCATAAGATACGCATACGTTCAATTTACATGATTATAGTCAATATTTTAATATTTCGACTGAGTTTAATAGTAAAGATGCGTTAGTTGAGTTGATAATGAACGCAACACTTAGTCATGGACATGAGATTAGATGTCATTAATAAATACAACTTTTTTGCCCAAATCCTTTTTTTTTTAATAATTGCACTCGTTCGGTTAAATTCATACATCAATTATCTTATTTCAGGGCTAATTAACTAGACTAGTTAAAGTTAATTACTCTTCCCGTCCCATAATAAAGTCACTTTAGAAAAATATTAAGTCCCTTTAGATTTTTAATACTACATTGAATGTATTTTTTCATGTTTTAACCCTATCAAGTAAACTATAAGTATTAATTCTCTCTTATAATATCATTAAATGATAAAATTATTTTTTTTTATTTTTTTATTTTTTGATCAAACCACGTTTATGGTCCAGTTGGATAGAAGGATTTGGGTGGAAAATTTGAAATCCATAATAAAAAAATCCTTTATTGATTTTTTTTGATAAGCGTGGAAAGGTGAAAAGAGACGTTTACGATCAAAGAGGCGGAGTATTATCTATTGGAATTTGGGCTAAATAATTTAACTAAAATAAAAATCCCAAATTTGAACATTTTTTGTCCAAAATAAGACTCTTCGAATCCCAAGCTCAAGCCCAAACTCGTGACGACCCTGGTTGGTAGACATCGACTTCTTCGACCCTACACCCGGTGATAAATACTGGGTTGATATTCGGCTGCCACGTATTTTTTTTTGTTTTTATAATATATTCCCCGCTAGGTTTTACCTTTGGGGTTTTAGAAAAATAAAAAAAAGGACACGTGCAGTGGCGGATCCACCTATGGTCTAGGGTGTGCAGTTGCACACCCTTGAATTTGGACAAATAATACTGTTATAGATAATTTCACAAGAAAGGATGTTGGCTCACGTGGTTAAGGTATTCTATGTTCACTCATAGGTCGCGGGTTCGACTCCCAACTCTTGGCAGCGGCACATGGCACGCGTCTATTTCGACCCATGACCGTCTACTTTAGGGCAAATTCCACTCAAACTTACTTCATGTTTTGCGGTAAGTAAATGTATGAAATTAATCTGCTCACGTATAATTAATATAACTCAATATTACTTAATGAACATAGTATAAACCATGTAAGTTCCATCAACGTACGTTACATGAAGACTATAAATTAGGTGATAGCATTTTACATATTAATTTCAAAATAGATTAGGCTGGTTGCAAACAGATCCTACTGACTCTCCTTTATTCTCCAAGCTAAGAATTCTACCTTCACTTACTTTTGCACCTACAAGATTTATTCCTCTTTTCTTGTGAACTGATAGCTCTGCATTCTTCGTCGGTTTCTCAATTACATTAACTTTTCTATATGCATCGACTAGAACTTCACTAAAATGTCTACTTTCCTCAACAAGTGTTTCTGCTCTTTGATTCAGTTGTTCAATATTTTCCATATTTTCCTCTAATCCTTCAGACATCACTTCGTTGTCGAATTCAAGAAATTTAGTTTCGAGTATATGTACCTCCACCAACCAATTCGCAACTGTAACAGAACAGTTACCGAAAGTGATCATGTTATCCAAATCATGAGATGACAGTGGTGGTGGCGACGGTGAAGAGGATTTCTCTTGATTATCATCAAAAAAGTTGATGAGGTAAGGAGAGTCCTCATGTAATGTACTGGCGGCAGCGTCTGTGATGACGGAAGAAGAATCCTCCTGTGTGGCGGCGGCGGCAGCGTTTATGTTGATTTGATCGGATGACTTTATAAAATCTTTGCATGAGTGTTGACCTTCGTATGTTGTCCTGAACAGAGGTGGATCATCTTGAATCTTTTGCACATGCTTCCTAGCTCGGCATCCAATTTTGTGGGTGCACTTGAAGTAGCTTCTGCATTTCTTTTCTTCATTAGCATTTACTTACAATATAAATATTAAAGTTGTTACATATACAAATTACAAACCTAGCTAAGATTAAATCAAACAAGAATATGATTTTATCTCAAATTTCAAGAATACATTTAGTGTATACCTGGGGTGTTTGGAACCAAGGACTTCTTTTTCTCCATATTTCCTCCATTAATGACCGTCGTCCTCAAGAAAACTAGTGTCCTTGCGTTGTACTGGTAATTTTGGAATCTTGATTTCCTCTCGAACAGCTGAGGCTCTAGCGCTCAACGACTCCACGTTTCGTTCCAGAGAATCTAATGTGGACTTGAAATCCTTTATCCTCGACAAGGCGTTAGCTGCGTGTTGTACCAGCTGCTCCTCTAAATTAACGAAAAACGAGTCTTCAATTTCAAGACAAGGTTGCAAGTCCTCGAGTGTACTGTTAGTGTTGTTTTGTGCATCGTAATCTGCCAACTGCTCCCCTGACTTGGAGTAATAGGATTCCGTACTTGCCTTGTCCACCATTTTAATACCTAAAAACAACCGGACATACATACGTAACAAGAAAATTTATCATCAAATTAAATACACAGCAGAAAAGATATTCAGCACTCATATATATTGTTTGTATCAGGTTCGTTCTTGTACTTTCAGTAAAATTATTATATATTGTTGTAAATTCATAGACTAAATTGAGCATATATAGGATGCATTAGAAACCTCCTTCAAAGTTTACATGATGATACTAAGACGGAGAGCATAATACATTAAATGCTAGCTAACTCGAAAACCCGAAACCTGAATCCTGACTATTGCCTAATAAACGTTATCATCTTTCCCTAAGAAAAAAGGGTGTTGTTTGTTTGCTACTAATAAGTATAATTGACTAAATAGGGCTTACATATATTTTGATTGGTAATATCTAGCATGACTAGAGCGTGAACAAAATTTGAACTATGTAATAAACTATCGTTATCCAATATAATTAGTAATGACTCTTCGCCTGCCGTTAATTTTTTAAATGGACATTACAAAAGGAAAAAAAATTATCCATTCGATTATTGTTATAATCTAAAATCATTATGGAGAAATCACATCTTAATTTTAAAATTCCATAGTAGATTCTAACAATTTAATAGTACATCTTCGCCAACACCGTTTGGAGAGAGTTATGAAGAGTGTAGAATTGATGGAAGTGATAAAAGTACGGCCAACTCATTAACTAATGAAAGTGTTGGGAAATGGGAAGTCAAAAGGACTTGAGATTAAAAGCTCGAACACAAAAAATGTTAGAAAATCAAGATTTTCTTCAAATAGACAAGAAGAAATGGAGGCCCGAATGGAGTTCTTGCAAGAACAATTACAAATTACGGATGATAAAATGGATAAACTTAAAGAGCAATTGCAAACTAGAGATGGTCAAATGGAACAATTTTCGACAAACCATGCAAACTAGGGATGGTCAAATGGAACAACATCAACAAACCGTGAACACCTTGCACAAGAGTTTAAGACAACAATTTAAAGATACTATGTCAAATGATGATGGAATATAAAACATGGATTAATTCGTGTTTATTCCCTTTTTGGATTCATGTTTGTGTGCGACTCTAATTCATTTTTACGTACAACTTTAATTTGTGTTTATGTATTAATGTAATTTTGAATTTGAATTCATGTATGCGTGTTACTTTAATGTTTAATTTTAATGTTAGACATAAATTTTAATGAGTATTGATATCTGATGCAATAGCTAATTTTGATTTATTGCAATTCATGATACATGTAGGGGTGAAAAACGAGTTGAGCCGCTTGTGAGCTCGATGAGCCGGCTCGAACTTGAACTCGAGTTTTTCGAGCTCGAACTCGAATTTTTTGACGAGCTCGAGCTTGTTTTTAGTTGTTCGTGAGCTCGCGATCCTTATTATTTATGATTATTTCACATTTGGAATCATTTCAAAACATTCCAAATTTGGATTAATTTCGAATCCTTCAATCCAAGCGCAACGTTAGGTCTTTTAAGTTCTAAAGAAAGAGTTGAGATTGCTTAGGTTCAATTCAATATACGATCGGGTAGAATTAGTTCATACTAACACATCTAAGGAATATGATAGACTTAATGACAAGATAAATCCATGCTTGTTAAACTTTTCAAAGAAAGTTTTCCTAAATGATTTCAATATTTGTATTTTCTTCTACAATTTTTTCCACTAAAAGCAAACAAACACCACTTAATTTTTCAACTCTTAGTATTATAAATGTTTCAAACATGTGGACATGATTTGGTTGAAAATTATGATTCAAATCAAACTAAAAGAAATACGATGGACATGTAGATCTATTTTCTCAAATATGTTTGCTTACCAATTTTCAAATTATTTAAAAAAATTAAGTCTCACAAAGTTCTATTTTCATCCAAGTCCCTTTCACCAATTTAAATTTGTTATCCAAACACAACCTTATTTTAAATTCCCCCATTTCACAATACATATATATATATATATATATATATATATATATATATATATATATATATATATATATATATATATATATATATATATATATATATATATATATATATATATATATATATATATATATATATAAAAGACCCGCAATCATATATATGTACTGAGTAAATCCGGCAAACAAATTTCAGGTATACTTTTCATTCAAGCAAAATTGCACAAAGTACAAAATAAATATTGATAATATATGAATGAATAAGAAGGAAAGGGAAGATAATTGCATAGATCAAGAACATGGAGTAGCGATGAAAGAAGGAATTGACTCACCTGCAGAAATCTCCTTAATTTATATATAATAATAGCTATTCCTCAAAATAATGAATGTTTGGTTCTGAATTCTGATCAATCTCTGATGGTGGTTGAACATTGACTTCATAAATCAAATGTGTAAGTTGAAAATGGATGTACGACACTGCTTAGAAACTCAAGTCATATCTTATCTTATATATAATAGGCTTAATCTAAAAAAATGCATAGGATAAGGGTACTTGATTAAAAAATTGACATCCAATTTTTTTGTTTTTCAAATATTTCCAACTTATTCAAATTTATTTATATATAAGGAAAACTCTTTTGTATATATACCAAAATTACACACAATTCATTGAAACAATTCAACTCCAATATCATGATTACATTTGACCATAATTTCAATCTTGACCCGCCACCACCGGCCAACCGCCGTAGACAGGCAGTTCCGGCGTTGACTTTTTTTTTTCTGAATTTTTTTTCGGTAGGTCAACCGCCGTTGACCCCCAGGTCTCCGGCGTTACTTTTTTTTTCTTAAAAAAAATATTTTAATTAATATTATTGTTTTGACTCCTAAATTACTGTCTCTAGCAATTATTTAACTGTCGGGGACAATAATTTAACTGTTAATAGATATTTTTTTTCTTAAAAAAATATTTTAATTAATATTACTGTCTTGGCTGCTAAATTACTGTCTCCTGCAGTTATTTAACTGTTGGGGACAGTAATTTAACTGTTAATTGACTTTTTTTTTAATATTTTAATTATTATTACTGTATTGGCTGCTAATTTACTGTCTCCAGTAGTTATTTAATTGTTAATTGACTTTTTTTTTTTTTTAAATTTGTTTTATCTTAGAAAAAAATATTTTAATTAATAGTTACTGTATTGGCTGATAAATTACTGTCTCATACAGTAATTTAACTGTCTCAGACAGTAATGTTAGTGTATTAATTGATTTTATCGTCTTGGCCTGCATTTTTGTTTTCTTCGGTAATATTACTGTATTCGACCGTAATATTACTATCTCATGCAATAATATTACTGTTTGGGACAGTAATATTAGTAATATTACTATTCGGGAAAATAGTATTCATAAATCATAATATTATTGTCCCAAACAGTAATATTACTGTCTGAGACAGTAATTTAGCAGTCGAGACAGTAATATTAATTAAAATATTTTTTATAAGAAATAAAATTTCAAAAAAAAAAAAAAAAAAAAATCAACGCTAGAGACCGGCTGGAAAAAAAATCAGAAAAAAAAAGGTTTTCCAAAAAAAAAAAGGCAACGCCGGAATCTGGCCGGAAAAAAAATATTAGAAAAAATATTATTTTCTGAAAAAAAAATATATTTATCCAAAAAATTATTAAATGGGGGTTAATGTGATATATTTGTTTAAATCTGAGGTCAATGTGTAATATTAAGGAAGTTCAAGTATAAGGGATGGAATTGATAAAAAAATATATTATGGAGGGTATTTTAGACTAAGAGCCTGTTTGGCTAAGCTTATAAGTTCCTAAAAACATCTTATAAGATGTTTAGGAGCTTATAAGTTGTTAAAAGGTGTTTGGTAAAAAAATTGCAAAAGATCTTATTTTTTCCAAAAATAAGCTGTTAGGGAGCTTATAAGATGTTTTTAAAAAAGTACCTCTACCCCACCTTTTTTCTTTAAGATCTTATTAGCTTCTTTACTTAAACACTTAAAATACAAAATTACCCTCAAATACTTTATTATATTACATGAATACTAATAATATTTATATTTTATCAAAACAACGTATTCTTGTAATCAAGATTAATAATTAGTTAAATATAATTATCGTAATTATCATAATAATTGTAAAAAAATTATTCTCTATTTATATTTTATATGTATATAAAAATACACGAATGTTCTTATTATCTCCATAATAAATTATATTTCTTTCATCTATAAAAAAAATATATTTCTTTTACAACTTTTATTTTATATTATTATATAATTTAATATTATTATTATTATTTGAAAAAATAATTTGTAAATATTATAATAATATTTTAGGAACAAAAGTATTTGAGTCAAATAAGTTTAACAATTATACTGGCGTCATGTACTTTTTTGTCATTATAGCAATTAACAGACCTTTTATTTCCAAACACCTTAACAACTTATAAAAACAAAAAGTAACTTATAAGCTACATATCCAAACACCTTAAAAAATAATTTTTAAAATAAGATCTAACAGCTTATCAGCTCTTAAAACATCTTATCAGATGTAGGAGCTTATAAGATGTTTTAAATAAGCTTAGCCAAACGGGCTCTAAAGATATGGGGATGAGTTTATTAGAAAGACTGTTTTTTTTTTTTTGTGGACCAATGTGCATTTAAGTCCCTTGTCATGTCCGTTTTTATCATTTGCCCTATATAATCTTATATATAAAAGGAAGATATTTTGAACTAGAGCCTCCACCTAAACCTAGGGGTAATTTTGGTATTTAATGTGTGGTAAGTTTTTTTTTTTAGTTTTGTTTTCTTCCACGCTCAGTTGATTTCTTCAAAATAAAATTACAGCTTTTTTTGGATAGTTATTTCTCTACGTATAATAATAATAATAATAATAATAATAATAATAATAATAATAATAATAATAATAATAATAATAATAATAATAATAATAATAATAATAATAATAATAATAATAATAATAATAATCATCATAATAATAATAATCATAATAATAATCATAATCATAATAATAATAATAATAATAATAATAATAATAATAATAATAATAATAATAATAATAATAATAAAAATAATAATAAAAAAATAATAAAAATAATAATAAAAAAAAATAATAATAATAATAATAATAATAATAATAATAATAATAATAATAATAATAATAATAATAATAATAATAATAATAATAATAATAATAATAATAATAATAATAATAATAATAATAATAATAATAATAATAATAATAATAATAATAATAATAATAATAATAATAATAATAATAATAATAATAATAATAATAATAATAATAATAATAATAATAATAATAATAATAATAATAATAATAATAATAATAATAATAATAATAATAATAATAATAATAATAATAATAATAATAATAATAATAATAATAATAATAATAATAATAATAATAATAATAATAATAATAATAATAATAATAATAATAATAATAATAATAATAATAATAATAATAATAATAATAATAATAATAATAATAATAATAATAATAATAATAATAATAATAATAATAATAATAATAATAATAATAATAATAATAATAATAATAATAATAATAATAATAATAATAATAATAATAATAATAATAATGGGCAATTTGCTATAGGTCCTCTTATAAGAGATTATATGTGTTAAAATCCATCTATTAAATTCTAATTTCCAGCAATTATTTTTATTTATAATTTGTCAAAAGTACCCCTATCAATATCCCTATCAATATACGGTAAAATAAATCTTCAAAATCAAATCCCCTATTTTCTCCCTTTTATACTGCAAATCCGAAAATTAGAATTGCAAAAATCAGGAAATCGATTTCTTCCATGTTTCTTCGAAACCAAAATCTCTCCACAAATTCTGAAGCCTTCCATAGGTTTGGGTGTCTGAGCGTTTGCAGTTTTACCAGGTCGTTTGCATTTTGCCTTCGTTCGAATTGTTGTTTCCCTATTTGCCTTCGTTTGGTTTGTTGTTTACAAATTGTTTGTTCTTCGGAAACAACGGCTCGTGTTTAGGGTTTGTTGTTTGAGCGTGTGAGTGTCTGAGCGTTTGCAGTTTTACCAGGTCTGAGCATTTTTCCTTCATTCCGTTTGCCTTCGTTCGATTTGATGTTTTCCAATTTGCCTTCGTTCCGTTTGCTGTTTACAAATTGTTTTTTTTTCGGAATCAACGGTTGGTGTTTAGGGTTTGTTGTTTGGAGTTCGTACGATGGCCAAAACACGATTAAGTCTTGGTAAGCAATGATCCTTTCTGTAAAATTTTATTTGCATGTTGGATTTTTAATTTTGATTTTTTTTCTTTCATTATTAATTTTGTATTTTGTTCCTATTTTGCTTTTGCATTTTGTTGTTTGCTATTTATTTCAAATATTTCAATAATAGTTTGAGAACCCCTTTTTTTGTGCCCCTTAACAGCAAAGGATGATGATGATTTCCAATCCCCGAAATCAGGTAAAAAAATTGAAGGGTTTGTTTATGTTTATTCTAAAACAAAACGTGAACTATTTGCTGTTTGCACATTTTACAATTTGTTGTTTGCACATTTTATTTTTCATTTGGGTAATCATTTAACTAAGGTGGATGTTTTGAGTTAGGTGTTTGCAATTTGTTATTAACTGTGGTTTGCACTTTAGACATGAATATTTGTCTTTTGTTATTTAAGTTTAGTGTGTCTATTGTGACGTTTACATTTTATATTTGTGGTACTTATCATGTTGGTTTTTTGCAATATTTTTTTGTAGTTTGGTGTTTGCAGTCTGTTATACAATGTTTGTACATTTAAATTGTAGTTAACATTTGCATACCGTATATTTGTACGTACATTTAGATATTTTCTCATATTTGCCACGTTGATTTATTTTTGATTCGAAATGGTTGGTTATTATGGCATAAGCAGATAATGGACTCTTGTGCGTACCTTTTGATGAAACAACAAGATGAAGAGCATTTTGCAAGCGACGTAGACCCCACACGTATGGGGAATAGTCTGATATTCCCCAGCTTGCTTCTGGTATATATAATCTAATCTTGTTTATAAGTCTTAAACACAAAATTGGTAATGTAAGTAATATCTTATGTTTTTTCAGGGAGTTATACGAAAAAATATGAAACCAACTCAAATGGTACAACACTTCATGACGGGAAAGGATGTGATCAATTTCCGTTACTTACTTTTCCCGTTAAATTCAGGTGAAGGTCCCATGAACATAATACCCCACTGGACTCTACTTGTTTATGATAGGATTAACTGCTCGTGGGAGCATTTCAACTCCTCATTGCCTAGAAGAATGGACGGAAAATAAGATCCATTCTTGGTTGATGCCAAATAAATGAAGAGTTTCATGCAGATTGCAAATGGGGAGATGAAATTTGGTATTAAGTCAAAGGCCTAATTAGTTTCCGTTTTGACATCACCACAGCAAAAGCCTGATTCAGTTGACTGCGGGATGTTCGTCCTTTATATCGCACGACAATTTTGTCGCCAACAACCCTTAGACATTAAAGATGCAGAAAATGGGGTATATGCATTACGAAGTGACTTTGTTCATCAATTCTTAAACGATGAACACACTGTGAAGTTAGATTAGCGCATAATGATCAAATTTTAGAAACTACCTTGAACTCTTGCTATTTTGGATATTTAGTTTTGTTGCATTTTGATACAATTATAATTTTGCAGTTGGTAAAACATCCTTGTATTATCCTATAATTTGACGTACTCTACTAGTTGTTGCTATTTTGGTACCTGAATTTAGTTGACGTACTTTTCTCGTTGTTTATGTTACTTTTTTTATGTTTGCAATTTGAATTTTCGCTAATTACTAAGTAGGACAGTTTAAAAAATAAGACAATTACTAGTTTTACACGTTTGCTCCTTAAAGTATAATATTATGCGCTGTGTTTTACACATATTGTTTGCTAACTAGTGCAACGAGCGATGTAATGAACCAAACAAAGTCGGCAGTTTCACTGAACGCTGTAAAAGTTTATAGTTTGTTATTTGCTATTTGTTGTTTGTTGTTTACAACATAAAAGATGGAGGTATGTATTTGTTGAATAACTTCGTGTTTGTTGTCCGTAGCAAATTTACCATTTGCTAAATGGTAAAAAATGAACATAAGCTAATCAAAACATGAACATAAGCTAATCAAAATTTACCATTTGCTAAATTGTTCATTTCATTATAAATGGTAAAACATCAACATAAGCTAATAAAAAATAAACAAAAAAAAAAAAAAATTCAAAACTAGAAGCTTGAAAATGATAGCACAAGTTCTTAAATGAAACATAAAAAGCATAACCAAAAAGCATCACCCCTAAGTATACATCGGATTTGTACAAGACTTCTTGTTGTGTTTACCGAGTTCTTTACATCTCCCGCATCTTATTTTCCTCTTTATCTTCTCGCCAATAGACGGTATCCTCTTCTTCTTTGGTCTACCATGACGTGTTTTAAATTCAGGAGGGCAAACACAATACATCATACCTGAACACCAATTTTGTGGAGAACGATAAACTGCAAACAATATTGAACGAAAATTAAGTTGTAAAAACGACAATTAATAAATCGAAAATTCAAAACAACAAACATCAATTGACAACCCTTTGCGTATAATTCAATTTCATGTTGATTGCATCTGACACTTTCTTCATCGATACCAATACATCATACCTGAACACCAATTTTGTGGAGAACGATAAACTGCAAACAATATTGAACGAAAATTAAGTTGTAAAAACGACAATTAATAAATCGAAAATTCAAAACAACAAACATCAATTGACAACCCTTTGCGTATAATTCAATTTCATGTTGATTGCATCCGACACTTTCTTCACCGATACCAATACATCATACCTGAACACCAATTTTGTGGAGAACGATAAACTGCAAACAATATTGAACGAAAATTAAGTTGTAAAAACGACGATTAATAAATCGAAAATTCAAAACAACAAACATCAATCGACAAACCTTTGCGTATAATTCAATTTCATGTTGATTACAGGCCAAAAAAAGGATTCACTAATTATCAACACCGACTCTCGCGTTTAATTGTAATACGATCGTATTGGTTTCTCGAACTCTTCATGATGATCTCATATTTCACTTGAATCGACTAAGATCTGTTTTCCAAGCGTCTCACACGATACTCTGCATTCAATCGTGATTAGTGGGATTTGATTTCCCAACTTTACGTAAATAACTGAATCCCCTAAAATATGTTTATTCAATAAGGGTACTTATGTCTATATATTCCTTTTATTATTTAATTTTTATTATTTTTTTATGTGAAAGGACCTAGGCCTATATTCATCTAGCAACTAGGACTTCTACCTATATAAGTCCAAAATAAGGGGTGTCTAGCAAATTTCCCATAATAATAATAATAATAATAATAATAATAATAATAATAATAATAATAATAATAATAATAATAATAATAATAATAATAATAATAATAATAATAATAATAATAATAATAATAATAATAATAATAATAATAATAATAATAATAATAATAATAATAATAATAATAATAATAATAATAATAATAATAATAATAATAATAATAATAATAATAATAATAATAATAATAATAATAATAATAATAATAATAATAATAATAATAATAATAATAATAATAATAATAATAATAATAATAATAATAATAATAATAATAATAATAATAATAATAATAATAATAATAATAATAATAATAATAATAATAATAATAATAATAATAATAATAATAATAATAATAATAATAATAATAATAATAATAATAATAATAATAATAATAATAATAATAATAATAATAATAATAATAATAATAATAATAATAATAATAATAATAATAATAATAATAATAATAATAATAATAATAATAATAATAATAATAATAATAATAATAATAATAATAATAATAATAATAATAATAATAATAATAATAATAATAATAATAATAATAATAATAATAATAATAATAATAATAATAATAATAATAATAATAATAATAATAATAATAATAATAATAATAATAATAATAATAATAATAATAATAATAATAATAATAATAATAATAATAATAATAATAATAATAATAATAATAATAATAATAATAATAATAATAATAATAATAATAATAATAATAATAATAATAATAATAATAATAATAATAATAATAATAATAATAATAATAATAATAATAATAATAATAATAATAATAATAATAATAATAATAATAATAATAATAATAATAATAATAATAATAATAATAATAATAATAATAATAATAATAATAATAATAATAATAATAATAATAATAATAATAATAATAATAATAATAATAATAATAATAATAATAATAATAATAATAATAATAATAATAATAATAATAATAATAATAATAATAATAATAATAATAATAATAATAATAATAATAATAATAATAATAATAATAATAATAATAATAATAATAATAATAATAATAATAATAATAATAATAATAATAATAATAATAATAATAATAATAATAATAATAATAATAATAATAATAATAATAATAATAATAATAATAATAATAATAATAATAATAATAATAATAATAATAATAATAATAATAATAATAATAATAATAATAATAATAATAATAATAATAATAATAATAATAATAATAATAATAATAATAATAATAATAATAATAATAATAATAATAATAATAATAATAATAAGAGTAAAAAGCAGTTTACCCCCTAAATTAAAGCCCGTTTTGCACTTTGCCCCCCAAACAAAAAAAATTTGCACGTTTTTACCTGAACTCGTTAATTCGTTGCACGATGCCACCTGAACTCAATTTTCCGGCAATTTTGACCGAAAAGTTAAAACATGTGACTTGCACGTGACATTTGCAGGGGTATATTCGTCCATTCACTTACATGCTATATATTAAATATAAATTAATCTTTAAAAAACAAAAAAAAAAAAGGGAAAAACAAAACAAAATTACCAAAACCACAATCAGACGTCACATTCGAGGATATGACCTCAAGCTTCAAAGTCTCACCGGAATCTCGCCTGCGACAAGCAACGAAAGACGCTGGTGGAATCGCCGGCCTCAACGTCCTCCGTATCATCAACGAACCCACCGCCGCCGCCATTGCCTACGGCCTGGACAAGAAAAGCTCCGGATCCGGCGAGGAGAACATCCTCGTCTTCGATTTAGGCGGCGGCACTTTCGACGTTTCATTACTCACCATAGAAGAAGGCATGAAGGCATATAATTCGAAGTGAAAGCCACCGCCGGCGACACTCACCTCGGCGGCGAAGACTTTGACAACCGCCTGGTCAACCACTTCGTCTCCGAATTCCGGCGAAAGAACAAAAGGGACATAAGCGGGAACGCCAGAGCTCTAAGGAGACTCAGAACCGCCTGCGAAAGAGAGAAAAGAACCCTCTCCTCCACCACGCAAACGACAGTCGAAGTCGATTCGTTATTCGAAGGGATCGATTTCTACGCCACCATTACTAGAGCGAGATTCGAAGAACTATGTATGGACATGTTCGTGAGGTGTATGGAGCCCGTCGAAAAGTGCTTACGGGATAAGAAAATCCATAAATCTACGGTGCACGAGGTGGTTCTCGTCGGCGGCTCCACCCGAATCCCGAAAGTCCAGCAGCTGCTGCAAGACTGCTTCAATGGTGGTGCCATGGTGGTCTACGGGATGAGTGGATGACAACTCATTTTTGTTCTTTTTCCTTTTTATTTATTTATTATTATTATTACTATTATTTTGTTTTAAATATTAAAATATATAATGTAAGGGAAATGACCAATTTGCCCCTGCAAATCTCATGTGCAATACACGTGTAGTCATATTTCCGTCAAAATTGCCGGAATATTCCTTTTAGGTGGCATCGTGCAATGAATTAAGGAGTTCAGGTAAAAACGTGCAAATTTTTTTTGTTTGGGGGGCAAAGTGCAAAACGGGCTTTAATTTAGGGGGTAAACTGCTTTTTACTCTAATAATAATAATAATAATAATAATAATAATAATAATAATAATAATAATAATAATAATAATAATAATAATAATAATAATAATAATAATAATAATAATAATAATAATAATAATAATAATAATAATAAGGGACTAAGGTTGTTGGATGAGTCTAGCGACGAACTATCTGGAGTTAATTCAGATTCCGATATTTTTGAAGTTCGGAATTCCAAAAATCTTGATAGCCGGGTTGCAAGAGGGCGAAATTTGGAGTCCAAGAGTACCATTTTTTCGAAATTCGGAGTTGTGAGGGAGAAGTTATGTGCGAAACAGTGTAAAAGTGCGTTGTTCGAGGAAAAAATCAGGTCTGGCGGCTCGGGCATGGAATTTGGCGTCGAAAAGACGGTTGTGACGTCAGCCCTAGGTGGCATGACGTCACTGGGCTTCGAGAAGCGTGTCCAATGGGGGCTTAGCTGGTTGACTCGTCGGACTGGGCGAGTCAGGTGGCCGAGTCGACTCGGGCAGGCGGGTAGCTCAGTCAGCTTGGTCGGGCGAGTGAATCAACTCGGTCAGAAGAATCGTACGGGTCAACTCGGTCGGACGAGTCAACTCGGGTGGTAGTGGAACATGATGTCAGCGTGACGTCACGACGTAAGGGGGCAGAGAGGGCCGCGCGCGCGTGGGAAAGGGCCGTGAGAGGCGCGTGGGGCGCGTGGAACCTACTGCTGGGGGCTGCTCCGCGCGTGGGAGCGCGTCCGGGTGCTCGGCGGCGCGTGGGGGCGTGTGTAGGAGCGTTCCAAGCCCGTTTTTTTCCGCCGAACGTCGTGTTTCTGCTGCCAACGACGATGTGGGTTCGGGGTTTTGTTCCGTGGAGTTATAGTCTAGTGATCCTGAGACTTGGGCGTGGTCTCGACGTATTAATGTGTTTGGGACGAACCGAAATCTAAAAAATTTTGTGCGCCGTGAGTCAAAGAAAAGACTTGAAACCGAGGTTGATGAGAGCTTCTTGATTGATGAGGAGGAAGGACCAGTCGACCTTTATGGCGGTAGTTCTCCTGGGGAAAATTCAGAAATATTTTCCGAATTAAACTTTGATTCTTCCTTTAGAGTCGGTCAACTTTCCGAGATTTTCGATCATCTACGTGTCGATCGTGCTATAGAGATATTGGTTCCGGGTGAGGGAGGAAGATGTTACGCACATCCTGATGGCTACTTTACGGCCTACCTTGCTTCATTTTCGGTGGGATTTACTTTGCCACCCGACCCAGTTCTTGTTCAAATTTGTCGCGATGTCAAGGTAAGCCTTAGCCAATTAACGCCGAACGCATTTCTCTACTTCAAAGGATTTTGCCATCGCGTCGAGTCTGAGGGTTTTCCAATTTCGGCGAATTTGTTTCACTCTATGTTTCTTATGAAGCGGCTTAGGGACAAAGCTCCTAATTTTCATTTTCATCCTCGACTTCATTTATAGGTGAATGAGTAGGTGGAACTTTTGTAGAAATCCGATGTGGGACAATATGTTGTCATTTTAAGGGTAAAATATATGCTAATTGAGTTTTCACACACAATTAGATAAAATAGAGTAATTTCGGGCAAATCCTAATTAGGTTATGGGCCTAATTATGATTACCCATAATAATAATAATAATAATAATAATAATAATAATAATAATAATAATAATAATAATAATAATAATAATAATAATAATAATAATAATAATAATAATAATAATAATAATAATAATAATAATAATAATAATAATAATAATAATAATAATAATAATAATAATAATAATAATAATAATAATAATAATAATAATAATAATAATAATAATAATAATAATAATAATAATAATAATAATAATAATAATAATAATAATAATAATAATAATAATAATAATAATAAAAAGAAAGAAAATCAAACAAAATAAAATAAAGGGCAAATTACCAAAACCCCCCTGAGGTAAGGCTGAATAACGAAAATCCCCCCCATGTTTGCGTAATTACGAAAATCCCCCTGAGGTATGTTGTCATCTTACAAATTCCCCCTACGGTGTTACTTCTGACGGAATCTTTTTGATTCCATGGAATATTCCTCCGAAAATGACATTCTTGCCCTTGAGGGGTAATTGTAAGCATATTAATTACTTAGGGGGTAAATTGTAATGTATTTAAAAAATGTAGTTATTTTAATTTTAAAACTATAATGTATTTCTTCATTTTATAATTATTAAAAAGATAAAATGTATATAAAATAATTAAAGATAACATTAAAAGTTTTTATTTCTTTTTTAATTTTTTTATATATTTTTTTATTCAATAAAATCGAGGTTACGTATTTTTGAAATACTCTCGTATTTCTTATTTTATGCTACAAATATTTTTAATAGTTTTTTAATATTATGGTAATTGTCAATGTTTTATTATATTTTTTCGTCAAAAGTAACACCGTAGGGGGGCTTATAATACTTAAAAAACGTAGTTATTTTAATTTTAAAACTATAACGTATTTCTTCATTTTATAATTATTAAAAATATACAAAAAGAATATATAAAATAATTAAACATATCTTGTAACATAATTTTTTTTACTTGTTTTGTATTTTTTTTTATATATTTTATATTTTTTTATTCAATCAAAACGAGTTTACATATTTTTGAAATATTCTCGTATTTCTTATTTTACGGTAAAAATATTTTTAATAATTTTTAATATTTGTTTAATTATATTTCAATTTTAAACAAACGAAATGTAAAAAGTATATATTAAATACAAATAAATCATAATATTCCATTGAGGGGGATTTTCGTAATTACGCCTTACCTCAGGGGGGTTTTCGTAATTTTTCTTTTTTCTTTTATTTTTTACATATTTAACAGAAGGGTATAATAGACTTTTCACGTTTTCTGTTAAAAAAAATTGGTCAACCGTTAGTCAAGGGGGATTTTCGTAATTACGCAAACATGGGGGGGATTTTCGTTATTCAGCCTTACCTCAGGGGGGTTTTGGTAATTTGCCCTAAAATAAAAACTGAATATACACGATCTTCAACTGCATCACACGATTCGTAACCTCTCTCAAAATTCCAATTTAAGTAGACGAATCTACCAACGCCCCGTTTTGGCCTCTTTGACGTTGTCTGTTTCGGTACACCATGGCTATGATGTCTCCGATCTTCCGCTTTCTCATGCAAGGTTGTAATTTATTGCATATTATTTATCTAATATAGGTGTATGTGTTTATGCCTCGCAATTACTGGATTGTTTTGTTCTATTTTTTGTTGGATTATTTTGCAGAAAATAGAAAATTGTGTGTTACATGGATAATTAATTAGATATATGCTGCAGTTTTGTTTTTTCATTCAGATTTTTTTCACAACTTAGAACTCCATTTATTTTGACGTTTGAGAGACAATCGGAGTGTACAATGTCCAAATTCGACCATCATTGGAGTCTGTCCATTCAAGTGTGTACCCTCCGATTATTACTACGGCTTGACTATCTATGGCCAGCAGTGGAATGCTTGAAAAAAAAAAACAATGGATTGCTTGAGAAGGAGAATTCTTACATAATTACTTAAAAAAATGCTAACGAGTAGGCAAAGCGATTGGAAATAAGGTGCATTAGTGTGTGTGTGTGTGAGTAGATACAGTTATTGACCTAAAAATCCAAGTTGTAATTAATATGTATAAAATGTGTAAATTTTCAATGCTTACGGGTATTCTGCTCCAAATTTATAGCATCTATATTTTGAGATTCAGAAAGCAGATTACCATATATATGGATTTGAGAGATTAAAAATGAGCCAGAATGAAGCAAACTTATGATGTATGTATGTGGTTTAAACTTAAGGGATTTGATTGAAGCAGGGTCGGTCCAACGAATTTGGGGGCCCAAAGCAAGTTTTGAAAAAAATCGTACATTTTTTTTTTCGACAATATTATATTGAACTTTTCCCCTCAACCGCGAAGATTAAAAAATGAACCCTTCCATCACTAGTTTCATTCTACAAGTGTTTATTAAACTATCAAAACAAAAGTAATATATTAAATAAGGGTAAATTACAAAAAAACCCCTCTTGTTTGGATAATTACATCTACCCCCCTCAACTATGATTTTTTCTTACACCTCCACCCTTATGGTGCCAAATTCAACATAATCATCTAGATTCCGTAAAATGTGCTCTAGTTTGTACTCGTTTTGTGTAAAAATACAGTTTCCGATGCACCACAAACTGATATATACAAGCTAAAAATCACATATTATGATCATCTTGCTTCATAATGTAGAGTTTGAATGGGATAAAACGGGTACAAAAGTGATAATATTCTATATAATCTCGAAGATTCCACTAAATTTGAGTTGAGGGGGTGGTTGTAATTATCCAAACAAGAGGGGTGTTTTTGTAATTTGACCATACCTCAGGGGGGTGTTTGTAATTTACCCATTAAATAATAAACTAAATTGAGCAAAAAAGCAAAAAATAGTAGACTATGAGTAATTTCGATAAATCAAAAGAACCTATTTCGTGCATAAATTATTACATCAGTAGAGGAGGGTTAACCTTCACTTAAGTATTGTTTAATTGTATAATAGGTTTTTTCAATTGTTTAAGTTGTTTGCTAATATATTGTTTAATTGTTTAAGTTGTTCGCTAATTTTGTTTAATTGTATGATAGGTTTTTAATTGTTTTAAGTTATTTGCTGGCATCGTTTGTATCACATGTGAATACAATTTTATTATTTTTAATTGTTGTTTGGATTTTGGAACTTTGGGCCTCCAAAAATTAAATACGAAAATATTAAATATTGGAAACATTGTATTCCGTTTATTGGAGAAAAATTCGACAAAGATCTATGAATCATCATAAATGATTTTTTTTAATAATCCGTATTGTAACGGCTTGATTTAGTTTCATGATTTACATCTCAAACCTTAGAATGTTTTTATTTATTATTTTTTTAATTGATAATCCGTATTGTAACGGCTTGATTTAGTTTAATAATCCGTATTTTAATAATCCGTATTGTAACGGCTTGATTTAGTTTCATGATTTACTTCTCAAACTTGTAGAATGTTTTTATTTATTATTTTTTTAATTGATATAAATTTATAGTTTTTCTTTTATCAAAAATTATAAATTAAATAAAAATCTTTACTAATAAAGAAATTATATGAAACTTTTATAACCCGTAAAATGAAACTACATTTGATTTAGTATGTCTTCTTATGAAAAAATATATGATAAGATCGATGATACTTTCATAAATGATATGCAAGTGACAAAACAAATTGTATGATGTTATAAAAAACAAACATTGAAAATTTTGGTATTAATATGTCTATTTTGAATATTATATCATATATTGTTTGGGGTTTATTGCATCTACACCACCCATGTGTTTACTCTAATTGTTAAAAAAATCCCTGTGTTATAAATATTATAAAAAAAACCTCCATGATTCAATTTATTAAGCAATCTACCCCTTAAAACATACTATTCACGAGTTTGTGAGCTAAAAAAATGCATAAGAGTTTTGGTTTCTTATATTTATAACACAAGAAGTTTTTACCAATTCAGTATAACATAGGGTCATTAAATTCAATATAAAATATTCAACACGCTTTGTTAGTTGGCATGACTTGTAGCTATTGATTGATTATTAAAAAAATTAGATCATTTGTTAAGTGTGCTCACAAGATTAGAGTTCACTTTCTAAGCAAATTAGATCCTTAAATGAGAGCTCAAGTGAGCTCTTTAAGTTTGGTTCTCTATTCCTTTTAACATATAACTTTTAGTAAAATAAAACATATGAGTACCGACCTTTCAAAAACCTCACTCACATAATTAGGGTACTCAACAAGCGGATAAATCGTAATGGTTGAAGAAATTGTTTTCATATTTAAAGTTATTGCTTCGTAATTCCGTGCGTTCATAATAATTTTAATTGCTTTACATAACATATTTTAATGTGGATAATTTTTTTTTTAAAATATAAAATTCGTTACGGTAAATATTATTTTGTTGGTAAAGGACCTTCAAAAACAAGTTCCATTATTTGAAGTTATCTTTAACATTGTTTGTAAATTAATTTAAACTAATTAAAATCTAGCTAATTGATAAATATATATATAAATATATATATATATATATATATATATATATATATATATATATATATATATATATATATATATATATATATATGAAAAGTATCAAAATTAAATTAGATGGAAATGTAGTGATTAAATTGTTATCCAAAATCTTGGACTATGAAGTATGAACCACATTTAGGGGTGGAAATCGGACATAATGGATCAGAAAAAGCTTTTTCGAAAAATTTCTATATTTTATCGGAAGTTAAAATATGTTACAATTTTCGTTCAATAAAAATTAATATTCAAAAATCCATTCTGATTTCAAAATGCCTCAGATCACCATAATTTTGGAAATTTCAGAAATCGCATTAGTTTATAATCTCTTAATCCAGGTTCGGACATAACGAGAATTTTCACAATGTTTTCACTCTTTTTCGAAATTTTCTAGCGAAACGCATGAAAATCCAAAATAGAATTCAATAAAATGCAATAAATAAAACCACATGTAGAAATAATATGCAACACAGAAGGGTTGTAAATCGGACGGAATGGATCGAAAATGACTATTACCGAAAAAATTCCAATGTATTTCGGAAGTAAAAAATAGGTTCCAATTTTCTTTCCAAAACAATCGGAATGCAAAATTTCAGTCCGATTTCGAAATGCCTCGGAATCGGCAGAATTTCGGAAATTTTGGAATTGCATTAGTTTATAATCTCTTGTTCCAAATTTGGATATAATGAAAATTTTCACAATAGTTTTCTATCGTTTTTTGAAATTTTGCAGGAAAATGCAAGAAAATCTAAAAGAGAGTTCGACAAAACACAATAAATGAAAAAAAGACATGTAGGAACACCAAATTGAAATATAGATTTTCTTAAAAGGAAAAATGCAACATAAAGTGTCTGATACCAATTAATCTTTTCAAGGTTTTAATTTACTTGACCCTTCGATATTTATGTTTTTCATATAAAATATAACATAAGTTATATTATGGAATTACAAAATATATCTTAAAATTATATAATATATTTCGAAAAAAACATAGAAATATTCGGAACTAAAATTGGATCGAAAATCGAAATTCTCTATAATTTTATATACCATGCCGATTCCGTTCCAAATAAATTTGGAAGAATCGAAAATCGAAAGTTCTAAAATCGGAATGAAAAATACAATTTCAAATTCGGACATTTTCGAATCGAAATAGGCGGAATTCGCAAATTTCATTCCGATTTCCACCCATAAACACAGAGTTTCTAATATAAGAAAAAATGCAACAGATAGTTTTAATACCAATTAATGTTTTTATGGTTTTTGATTTATTGGGCTCTTATTCATATTTTTCATATAAAGTATAACATATATTACATTATGGTATTACAAAAATATATCGTAAAATTATATTATATATTTCAAAAAACAATTAATATATCCGTAACTAAAATCGGATCAAAAATTGGAATTTCCGTTAATTTTATATACAATTACAATTCCGTGCCAAACAAAAATTGGAAATTGAAATGAAAAATGCGGTTCTAAATTAGGATATATTTGAATCGGAATCGACGGAATTTTAAAATTCCATTCCGACACCCCTAACCACATTGCATTTTTTACTTTTCTTTTTCTTTTATTTTATATTACGAGACATATGTATGATGATGTTTAGTGATGTTAATTATAAACGTATTAAGATTGCCAATACTAGCTTATTATCAAAGCAAGTTAATTAACTGTTTAATCTTTAGTGTATTAAACATTAAAATAATTAACAAGGATCACCTAATTAATTTCCTAAACTTGATATTATCCATTTATTTATTCTTTAATTTTATGATAAAATTTATTAGTTATTTGAAATATGAGTTAATATCAAAGAGGCTCACAAGGGAAGTTAATTAAAAAAACAACATCCAACTTTTTTGTCTTTCAGATATTTCTAACTCATTCAAACTTATTTGCAAATAAGAAAAACTCTTTTATACGTACTAAAATTACCCAAAATTCCTTGAAACTCAATTCAACTCCAATTTCATGATTTACACCCCAATTTAGCTCAATTTCACCAATTAACCAATTTTGACCATAATTCCAATTTTGACACCCATTTTAACCTGCCACCACCGGAGACCGCCAGTCAGCCGCCGTTGACTGCCGGTCTCCGGCGTTGACTTTTTTCTTTTTTTTGAATACTTTTTTTTCCCGGTAGGTCAACCGTTGACCGCTGGGTCTCCAACATTGACTTTTTCTTTTTCTTAAAGAAAAATATTTTAATTAATATTACTATCTTATCTACTAAATTACTGTCTCCAGCAGTTATTTAACTGTCGAAGATAGTAATTTAACTATTAATTAACTTTTTATTTTAAATTATTTTAATTAAAATTAGTATCTTGACTGCTAAATTACTGTCTTCAGCAGTAATTTAACTGTCGGAGATAGTAATTTAACTGTTAATCGACTTTTTTTTTTTTTAAATTTTGTTTTTACTGAAAAATAATTATTTTAATTAATATTACTGTCTTGGCTGCTAAATTACTATCTCCAACGGTAATTTAACTGTATGAGACAATAATTTTACTGTATTAATTAATTTTATCGTCTTGGCTTGCAATTTGCTGTCTTCGGCCGTAATATTACTGTCCACGACCGTAGTATTACTGCCTCATGCAATAATATTACTGTTTGGCACAGTAATATTAGTAATATTATTGTTTGAAAAGTAATATTCATAATGTTACTGTCCCAAACAGTAATATTACTGTCTGACAGTAATTTTGTAGTCAAGACAAAATACTTTTTTCTAAGAAAAAAAACGTCAACGCCGGAGACCGACAGTCAACGGCGGTTGATCGACCGGAAAAAAAAATCAGAAACAAAATGTTAAAAAATAAAAGAAAAAGAAACAGTCAACGCCGGAATTTGGTCGGAAAAAAATTCTGAAAAAAAAAAATTATTTTCAGAAAAAAAAATTATTTTTTCAAAAAATTATTAAATTGGGGGTTAATGTGACATATTTGTTTAAATCCGGGGTCAATGTGTAATATTGAGGAAGTTAGAGTATAATGGATGGAATTGATAAAAAAATATATTATGGAGGGTATTTTAGACTAAAGACATGGGATGGATTTATTTGAAAGACTATTTTTTTGTGTGGATCAATGTACATTTAAGTCCCTTCTCATGTCCCTCTTTACCATTTACCCTTGAAATATATATTAAACATTGTATATTAATGTACATTTTAGTAGAACTTTATACATAATATACAAAATAATATATTTTTAAAGTTAATTAAGGATAATTTAATTTAAACTTAATAAATTATTCATATCTTGAATTTCTTTTACACACATAAATATTCTAACCATTAACGCAGACAAGATCCCATACAAAGATTAAATTATAATTTTAGTGAATTTTATTCGAATATTTTATTTGATCATTCATATTATACAATAACATGCAACTTATTTTATATAAAATTAATCACATGTAATTCTATTTATTTAAAGAGCAATTAATAATGTGAAATTTTAATTAATTAAATCTTAAATAGTGTAAATTATTGACTAAAATAGTAAGAATTACGTGCATTGCATGTGGTACTAACTAGTATGTGAAAAAAACATAAACAATTTGAGAATTCGTTCCAAGTTACGTCTAGAATATTATTTTTTTTAATTTTCATATTCTAAATTAATATTTGGCAATTTTCTTGTTTGACTTTTAGAGGGAGGGGTTGCATCCGAGATGTGGGAGATACATTTACTTTGATAATCTGCATAGTTGTATACCCATCTTCACATATTCCAAACAATCATCAAAAAAAATAAAAAAAAAAAAAAAAAAAAAAAAAAAAAAAAGGAAAATTTTGAAAGTTGGTGTGAGTGTTGATTTGTAGAGTATGGCACAGGCGTTCGTTAAAATTGTTCTTGAAAAACTGATCTCATTGATCGAAGATGAGATTGGAATGATTATGGGCGTGGACGAAGAGATGAATAAGCTCTCCAGCACACTCACCACCATTCAATCTGTACTCGAAGATGCCGAAATGAAGCAACCCGAAAGCAGAGCCATTCAAAACTGGCTGATCAAGCTCAATGATCTTACCTATGAGATTGATGACATTTTGGACGAGTGTGCAACTGAATTCTCGAAACTGAAGCGCAAAAGCAGCAAATTAAGTCGTTATATTAGTTTGAAGGCGATTCTGTTGCGGCACAAGATTGGAAGAAGGATGAACCAAGTCACTCGAAAATTGGACGCGGTTGCTGGAGAACGCGCAAACTTCCATTTACGTGAGATGAGTATTAATGCAGAGAGGTCAACCGAGTTCACTGCTACACGTGAGACTGGTCCCGCTTTGAACGAGTCTCATCACGTATATGGCAGGGAAAGAGATACAGAGAAGATTGTAGAGATCTTGGTCAACCAGGTTCGCGGAAATGAAGAGATCTCGGTTCTGCCTATAAATGGTGTTGGAGGGCTTGGCAAGACCACCCTTGCTCGATTAGTATACAAAGATCGACGTGTCATTCACCATTTCGACAAAAGAATTTGGGTTTGTGTCTCTGACGATTTTGATCTGAAAACTTTGTTGAAAGCCATGATTGAATCCGGGGGTGGAAGTGCTTCAGATTTAATGCACTTGGTTTCCTTGCAGCGTGTGCTATGGGAGTTGTTGAACCAAAAGAGATTCTTGCTTGTATTGGATGATGTTTGGAACGACGATCAAGACAAGTGGTCTCAGTTAAGAGATGTTTTGGCTTGTGGCTTGAGTGGGAGTTCGATTATCGTCACCACACGATTAAAAAAGGTTGCTGAAATAATGCGAACACTTGCACCACATTACTTGGCTGGATTGTCGGAAGAGCATTGCTGGATGCTTCTCCGAGAACGTGCATTCGGCCAGGGTAATAAAGAGTTATCTCCCAAGCTGGAAGCCATTGGTAGGCAGATAGTGAACAAGTGTTCTGGTGTCCCTTTGGCTGCCAAGGCGCTTGGAGGTTTGCTGCGATTTAAGAGGACAGAAAAGGAGTGGATTTACGTAAAAGAAAGTGAAATGTGGGAATTACCTGAAGAAGAAAATTTGATACTGCCAACCCTGAGATTGAGTTATCATCATCTTCCCTTAGCATTGAGACAATGTTTCGCTTATTGTGCAGTATTTCCCAAGGATTCTCGTATTCAGAAAGAAGAATTGATCTTTTTGTGGATGGCGCATGGATATATTTCATCAAAGAGGGTAATGGAAGTGGAGGATGTCGGGGAAGAAATATGTAACGAGCTAGTGTTGAGATCACTTTTGCAATGTGATACAGATCCGGATACAAACAAACCCACTCTCATTATGCATGATCTTGTTCACGATCTCGCCCTGTCAATCCTGGAGAATGAAATTCCTAGAACACAAGTGCTAAGGAATGTCAGAAATGCATCTTACAGCAAAATCAGGCAAGTAAATTTGCGAAGAAAGTTGATGGCATTTCCAACAAGTAATAAACCTGAGATGGACATGTCTTTCGTATTAACAAACTTTTGTCGTTTAAGAATATTAGATGCTAGTTGGACAGGGGTAGTAGATTTGCCCCGTGCACTAGGCAAACTAAAACACTTGAGACACTTGAACTTGTCTGGAACTGGAATTCGTACCCTACCAAAATCATTGTGTAGTCTATTGAATTTGCAGGTCTTGAACTTGGATGATTGCAAAGAGCTTGTGGCTTTACCCAAGAAGATGAGATACTTAGTGAATCTCCGTCATCTGTATTTGGAATCATGCACGTCGTTGAAGGAGATGCCGTCTAAAATTGGAAAACTTATCGGCCTTAGAACATTGAGCCTGTTCATAGTGGGTCGTAATAGAGGTAATCGACTTGAAGAACTGGAATGCTTGAAGCTGTGTGGCGATCTTAAAATCCGCCATCTGGAAAGAGTGGAAAATCCAACAGATGCAAAGAAGGCAAATCTTGCTGCAAAAGAAAATCTTCGTGTGTTGTGGTTACTTTGGGAACGTGAGAAAATTGCATCCAAATCAGGAGGAGAAGAGATAGATGAGAAGGTGCTTGAAGCACTCGAACCTCACTGAAATCTCGAGTATTTAGTGATAAAGGGCTTCGCGGGTAGGTGTTTTCCAGTTTGGATGTCAAGTCCGACTCTGGACAAAGTGGTCGATATTTATATATCAGATTGCCGGAATTGTTCGCATCTTCCACAACTAGGAAATCTACCCCATCTTAAATCCTTGCTCATACGTAATGTGGCGGGGATCGAGTACATTATTGAGGATCCATTAATAAGTGCCCGAGTCCGACAGTACTTCCCATCTTTGGAAACACTGCATTTGAAGTCTCTCCCCAATCTGAAAGGGCTGCTAAAAGAGCAAGCGATGAAATCAGCCGAAGCATTCCCGAATCTCGAGCAGCTCGAGATACAAAGCTGCGCTTCATTGATACTCCCATCACTCTCATCGTCGTCTCTTAATAAGAAGTTGAAGAGATTGTGTTGCAGTAGCTCAAATATGGCATCGTTGTCTACGGTGGACCTGGACACACTTTCTGACCTCTCCGTGGAGATCGACAAGAATATGACACGTACCGCAGTTGAGACGCTGCGGAGCCTCCATAACATCGTGTCTTCGTGGTGCATATACGAAGCAGACGAAGGCTCTCTACCAGAAGAGGCGCTGCGAGGCTTGAATTTTGTTAAGCATTTGGAGATAGCGAGTTGTGATACGGTGACGTGTTTGCCTCAAGGGTGGTTGAGACACCTCACTGCCCTGGAGGAATTGCATATAACAAGCTGCTCGGAAATCGTAGAGGTGCCGGAGGGGATTGAATACCTCAACACCTGCCTTAAAAAGTTGTTCCTATGTGGCCTCCCGAAGATGGTGTCTCTACCCAGAGCCTTGCGACACCTCTCTTCGCTGCATTGCATGTATTTGATCGGCCTTCCCCAGCTGAATTTGCTGCCCGAGTGGTTCGACAAATTGACTTCTCTTCAAGTTCTGTATATTTCCGAGTGCCCGAAGTTAGCGTCGCTTCCAGCCAATATCCGAGGAATGACGAATCTTAGGTGTCTGTTTGTGGATAAATGCCCGGAATTGGAAAGGAGATGTGAGCGAGGAAAGGGGGAGGACTGGCACAAGATTGCACATATTCCAATACTCAACATCGGTAAATGGCTTTGCTAATCGGCGGCAGCTGTTTCAGTTTCTCCTCCGATAATTAGCAAATGCACACTCAAAACCATGTGTCGATTGAAGCCTTCGATTCGGGTCAGATGTAACGACATTTTAACTGTCATTACTCAATACGTCGTCGTTCGGGGAGCTGATGTCGCGATTTACTTATAGAAAGGCCTACTTGCTGGAGTCTGTTAGGAAGTTGTTATATGAAAATGATACTAACTATCTCTAAATGCTTGAATTTTTCTAAGTGAAGTTGTTTGATCGTGCTCACCAGCACCATCATTTTTTTAATTGTAATTTTATTTTTCTGAATTTTAAATATATATATATATATATATATTTCACTTAAAGTACTCATCGGGTTAAATATAATTTACACCCCTAAAGTATACCATCTATAACACTTACCCCATTAAAGTATCATTTGTAACAGTTACCCCTCAATCACAATTCAATTTGCATTTTAAATTCTAATACCTAATTTTTTTCTCTTTTATTGAAAGGAATAACTAGAAGAATAATTAAATTATATGAATAAAAATATATGTTGAAAAATGCAATATTTTTAAAATTTAAAAATATTAACTTGCGTTGGGTATATAATTAATAAATAAAATTTAATTGTTGTTGGACCATTTAATCGAATACTTTCATATCGATAAATTTTAAGAAATAAATACCTAACTAATAGTAATATTAAGTATTTAAATTTATTGTAGTTCATTAATTTCTTAAAATATATTTCCGTTTATTACTATACAATATATATTACTTTTTTATTATTTTCCAATGATTTAACTTTAGTTACTTTTCACTTTTATATGATCCAATAATTATTAGATTGTTATGTTTATAATATTTTAAATGTTAAGGGGATAAGTGTTACAAATGATTTTTTAAGCGGATAAGTGTTGCATCCTTATGATCTTCAAAGTAGCTAGGGGTATCCAAAATTAATATTCAAATGAAGGGGGTATGCACCAAGATGTAATATACTTGACGGTTGGTTCAAAATTTTTTCCTTACGAGGGAGTACAAATAATCCCTATAGTAATATACTCCTCCATCCCAACATAATGAATTGCACTTTCAAAGCCCCTTTTCGGAAAATCCCAATTCAATAGAAATGAGGAAATTCCCAATTAGGGGTAGAAATCGGACGGAATGGATCGTAAATAGATTTTTCGAAAATCTTCCAATTTTTTTCAGAAGTTAAAAATAGGTTCAAATCACCACATAGGGTTCTAATAAAATCCTAGATTAAAAACCTAGCTACTCATGTTCTCTACAAAAAACATCATAAAAATAGGAAAATACATAGAATTAGAAAAGCGAAATATAAGAACTATGATGAAGATTCGTCAGGTCTTCATCTTCGATAGATGCTCGACTTGGTAAAAAATCCGGGTTTCCTTGTGTGATTAAAACCCTCAAAAGTTGTCTTCCGCGTGTTTTCACACGGCCGTGCCAGAAATGAACTGTTTTTCACACGGCCGTGCCAGACCAAATTCAGCTTATAATTGTTTTCTTCCGTTTTTGCCCGTTTTTAACCCATTTTTGCTCGTTTCATCCTTGTAACTCCCGTATTTTCAAATTGTACCTAAAATACAATAAACCAGTAATTAAGCACCATTAAATCGATAAAAGTTAATAAAAATCCTCATAAAAGTATATATTGCGTATAAAATCTACACTCAACGATGGTATAGATATTCTAAAAGAAAGTATCAATCAACAAACAAATAAAAAATAAAGGATAGATATATATATATATATATATATATATATTTTTTGATAAATAATAAAGGATAGATATGATTGATACGTACTTTGATGTTTTGTAAAGAAAATAAAAGGCCAACTAGTTCACATTAAAAGACACTCACATGATCGAAACAACTGTGCACCTAAAAAAATACGTTTGTTTTTAGATGAGTTTGGCCATCTCTTTGACCAAAGTTAAAACGGTAGCTAACTGACAAAATGGTGACTGTATTGCATGTGTTTGATAGGACAGCATTGACCCATATATATATTTTTTAATTCATTATTTTATTGTTTGATGAGTAATCGATAAAACTTTGAGATGCTTTTCAACTCCAGATAATATATTAAAGAGTAAAAAGCAGTTTGCATCCTAAACTAAGGGCCGTTTTGCACTTTACCCCCCAAACAAAAATTTTTTGCACGTTTTTACCTAAACTACGTTTTTCGTTGCACGGTGCCCCCTAAACTCAATTTTCCGGCAATTTTAACCGGAATGTCAAAACATGTGCTTTGCACGTGAGATTTTGAGGGGTAAATTCGTCTCTTCACTTGCATCTTCAATATTAAATACAACTAAATATAAAAAAAAAGAAAAAAAAATAAATAAATAAATGAAAAAGAAGCTGTCATCCGCATCCACATCATCTCTTCTTCTCTTCTCTATCGTCTCTCCTCTCTTCTTCATCTTCTTCCCTTCTTTTATTTTTCTGAACAAATTTTCTCCAAATGTTCATTAATGGAGAAAACGTTTATACATACTCACCCAAAAGGAAGCCGATTGTAACCTGAAAAACGCGGCCCCTTCATTTCCCAATGGGCTCCTCACGCCGGCATCAATAACCTGACCGCCGGTGAATTCATCCACTAATACTCCTCAGTCCTCACACAATTCATCACCAATAATAATAAATAATAAATACATTTATGTAACTTTCTTAAACAGATAGAATATTTTTATGACAAAATTAATTAATAATTAGTAACGGATAAAAGAGAAGGAAATCTCTTTGCAGAAAATAGAAGAGCAGATTTATTTCATTTTCGTCACACAATTATCACCATTTTCCGCTAAGCTACTGCCGCCAATTCCTCATTCTTCAATCCCACGCTACACGCTCAGAGATTTCAGTAATTTCTTCGAAACAGTTAGAATTCGAATTTTGTTTTCGTCGTTTTTCGTTTCTATTTTACATATATAAATCCACAATTTTGGGTTTTTTGGAGGACCGATTTTTGGTAGCAGGAACCGCCTATTTTGGTAATTGGAGTTTGTATGATTCGGTCGGAATTCGGATCCTTTCGGTGTCGGGGCGGATTTGGATTCTCCTCCGCCTCCCGATCGGACCAATCGCCGCACTCGCCATTTCAACAGTCCCGGCGGCAGTCACGCTCGCCGCGATCGGCTCGAGCCCGACGGATGCGATCCTTTCCGACGGTCGATTCACCAGCTCAGGCAACCCCCACACCGCCGTCCTTCACATCCACCTCAAGTGAGAATCCTATATTCGGATGTTGAAGGTGAAATCCCTGCTGCAAATTCACCCCAATTTCATCAAATTGATAAATCCTGAAAACTTATATTCGGATGTTGAAGGTGGAAAGTGGGTTTCAATAAAGGAAGCATTTCTTGTCCAGTTGAGAATACCTATTGTTTCTTTGCCAGGTTACTGACTTTAGGAAGACGATGATAATTTCTCTTTTCTCTTTTCTCTTTTTTTTTTTTTTATTTTTTTTAATGATTTATTTATATTTAATATATAGCAGTTAAGTGGATTGACAAATTTACCCCCATAAATATCACGTGAAACGCACATTATTTAACATTCCGTTCAAAATTGCCGGAAAATTGAGTTTAGGGGGCACCGTGCAACGAAAAACGTAGTTTAGGTAAAAACGTGCAAAAAAATTTTGTCTGGGGGGTAAAGTGCAAAACGGCCCTTAGTTTAGGGGGTAAACTGCTTTTTACTCTATATTAAATTACGAAGAAACGTAGGAACACGAATTATTATCAATTTAATATGTTTAAATTCAATAATGGAATGCTGTTTACATACTGCTTTGTCCTGTACCTAACTACTTACTATAATAATTATTTAATATATATCAATAAACTAACTAAAAATAAATAATATTGCATAGCTAACCTTAAAATTTTAGCAATCTAACGTCCATTCTTAAGGGCATTTTAGTACCTAAAAAAATGAAAGACACTATTCTAGGATTCATACTTTTATATTCATCATTCATCATTCATACTTTTACTTTATAGATAAAAATAGAAATAGAAAATAGAAATAGAAGATGGGTAAAAAGGCCTCTCATGGATTGTGGTGCCTTACCATGAAAAACTGGCAATCATAATTATAATCATAATCTATTTTATTCGACTAGTCGTTTGACTCAAGAGCAGTATGAAGTAACAAAGTCAATGAAAGAAAATTCATGTAAGGCCGGAAGAAATTATACATCATTTCAGAGTGGCTAATCCGAACACGCCTGCAGGCTTGAGGGTACAATACATCTGCAAAAATAAGACGAGAGGAAACAAAGGGAAAGACAGTTGTACGACATATGTGGCACAAACTCAATGAAAGCGAATATAAAAAATGGCATCGAACAAACTTAGTATATTTGTGCACCCTGATTCAATCAACCTTTTGCATTTATTTATGTACGTTATACTAATGGATTGCACTTAGAAAACAAATATGTAATATTTATTTAAATATTAATTTTTATATACTATAATTTATTCGGTAGACGATAAAATGATAATTGCATTTGATGTAAGTATCAAATGTCTCTATTGTAAATAATTGGCGTTATTTCGGTAGGAAGGAACTTCACCATTTTTTATTTTATTTTTGTGACGTGAAAATGACACACTTTCATAAGCCGTAAGATGGCTAAGAGATATTTTCCACTCGGAGTAGAATCTGTAGTGATCCTGTCCGATCGTGAGTACTGAAAGCATTGACTAACGTGTTTCCACAATCATATTGTTATTAATTAAATTCCACATTTTGCATCATAAACAAGTTTCTTGAGTTTGTTGGATCCAACTTGTAACGGTACAGGACGACAAGCTTTTGTGTCGAATAAGCCTCGACCTTCAATTCGTCTTCAATATTTACAAAATATGCATCATCGTCTATCAAATTTCGGATTAAAAGAAAAAAGAGAAAACACAAAATACAAAACAATTGCAGACTTAACAAATGAATTAATCCAAAAGGAACTTAAAACAAGAGAGAATATAATACAACACAAGGATACAATACAAGTACAGTTTATCGCGGCATTAACTCCATAAACGCCCTCCACTCTTGTATATTACCTTTTTTTTCCTGATCCAATCTCGGAGGATCGATTTTCTGAATAATTTCAAGAATTTCTTCGGTCTCGCCAAAAAGAAGAGCCGCTTGTCGGACACTCTCCTCCCTTTCTTCAATGGTATTGTTATAACACTTGGAGATTATTACAGACACTAAATTAGTGAGACAAGCCGCCACTATGTCTGCGATCATTATCGATAAACTCTCGAACAACTCCTCGTCCGTTAGGCTAACGTCGTATTTGCGCGCCAGCAGAAGTGTTTGAGTTACTCGGTACATCGAGCGTGCAGCTATGACTTTCACAGGCCAGTTGTTGATCAGAGAATCTTTCTTTTCTGTTACAGTTATTTCATCCGTACTACTAAAAAAATCTCCAACAATCTTTTCGGCAATGTCCGAAAGATTCTGCAGCGTCGCCTTGTCGGAACTACCTCTGACACTAGCACCCGAAAGATCCTTACCATGCCATTTCTTCGAAAATTCAACTCCGACCCACGCCATGTCTGCCGCATGGCGTACGGCTGTGGTCGAATCTCCGTTTTTATCCGAAGATTTCTCTATGAGCTTCACGTAGTAGAGGGCTTTGCTCACGGCACTCAATAAATTATTACACTTGCGATCGGAGATGTTGGGAAGCGAAATTGCAATGCTTGTTAATGTCACGACTGGCATAGACCAGCAGTTTGCAGGTTCTTGATATAAGATTGGAACTTCGATTGAGTCGAATTCTCTGACACCGTTGAAGCTGACACATTTCTTTACAAGTTTGACTAGGTTTTTCGATTGATTCTTTCGACCTATCTTCATCAACTTATCGACCTCGTTGCATATATTTTTCAGTGTCCCCTGAGGCAGCTCTGGCTCTCCCTCAAGCAGCAGCACGTAACGGCTATAATCCGACTGATCCGGTTCAGCCATTGATTCCACTCCTCTCGTGTAATCCGATTCCTCGGAAATATGACAGCACGACTTTTTTAGACTAGTACTATTAATGTGGCCGAAGCAAAAGAAAAACGAAAGTCCCTTCACAAAGACAGACGAAGCGAGCAGGACTAATTTGCTGGCAACAACAATCAAAATCTGAACCCCGATGCACAAGTTGAGAAGCAATCCTTTCGCATTGTAAACAAGTTTTCTGAGCGTATGTGATCGAATATGTACAGAGACGGGTCTCTTTTTCCAATCGACGAGCTTTTGAGTCCAGTAGCTCTCGACCTTCATTTCTTCTTTGAAACTCTTGGTGCCTATATCGGAACTCTTGAATCGGGCGGCAACGAACCATCTCATGAGTGGAGCAATAGTACCGATCGCGACTCCGATAGACTGAACAACGAGAATCACTTTGGTGGACCACTTGTAGTTAGACGTAGTCGTATATTTCGCAGCGTACATCATAGGCAATCGAACATGAGCTTCGACTAGAACTAGACCGGTCAATAGACATATTAATCCCGAAGCGACGCACGTCGCGGACCGCGCGATCACAAACTGCGAGCTCCCGGTTTCCGCCATCACCCAATACCTCCTCACAGCGATCCGGAGTTCGTCGACGCTTGTAAATCCCTCCCACTCCACTCTCTGCGTATTCTTGATCGATATTCTGTTGTGGAGGTCGCGGTACGCGAGGTCGATCTGCGCCTTGGCGGCGGGGACCATGACGCCGGAAACACATAGTATCAGTAGCAACATAAGCACGGCAGCACTCGATCCGGCTACTTCGGCCACCGTATCGAAGAAGCTCAAAAACGAGAACATCTGGACAGCGCTAATGACGACGTTTCCGATGATTGTGAGGACGAGAATCGACAAGGCGGCTAAGTTGAGCGCAATGTCGTTGTTGGTCATTGAGCCGAGAGATGTGGTGAAGTTAGAGAGAGAAGTTGACATGAGTACGAGGCTGTTGATGCGCACGATTTTGTCGTCGACGCCTAGGTGGAGGTTTGTGAGGTCGACGAGCAGCTTCATCGAGACGCCGAGCAGTGTGAGTGAGAAAGCGTTGAGAGAGAAGTACTTACAGGGGAGCCAGGGCTTCCTGCGGCGGAACCCTAGCACGGCGTCGGCGGCGATTGCTAGAGTGCAGACGGCGGAAGCGGCCGCGATGTAGAGGCCTATCCATGGCATCGGTGCTTCGAGCTCTTCTTGCACCGCGTCGCCGTAATCCAAGTTTCGGAAGTCCTGGCAGATGCCCAGGCACTCGCTCCTAGTGTATAATTGGCCGCCGCAGATTGATGTAGCCATGGTCTCTCTCTCTCTACTCTCTCTCTCTCTCTATACTAATTTTCGGCAAAATTAATCAGTAATATAGATAGATCCGTGGCTAATTAAGTCAGTAGGTGAAGATTTTGGTACCCCAGCCTTTGTTGAATAGTCAAATATTGTTTACTTCCCCACGCGCCTCCGCCAAGGACCAGCCCCGGCCGCCGGGTTGAGGAATTGCGGTTGAAGACAAGAGCTGTTGGAGCAGAAGCTGATGCGGAAACCGACCGGTCAAAGAAGACGGTTTTAATTTTATCAAAATATTTTAAAGAAAGAATAAACAAATGAATGAAAATCGTTACTCTTATAAATTTGGTATTTAATGATATGTTTAATTTGTTGTTTATAAAATCGTTACTCTTATCCACTGGTATGGGGCAATTGATTTTTTTTTTTTTTTTTTTTTAATATTTAGGTCAAATAAATGACAATCGTTACTCTTGTCCACTGATATGTGTATAAAATTCAATTATATATTTATTTGGTCGAAAATTGAAATTGTTTATGTTAGGTTTGATAAAAAGATTTAGATTTATATATTTTAGGGTTTATTTGAGATAGTCCCTCACCAACCTACTTAATGAGAGGTTGGCCCAAGACTTTTGATATTTTTGACATAAACCTACTGTAGTTTCAAAGTTTAAGTTGATATAAACTCTACTAGTTTTATTATACTCATTTTACCCCTTTCAAACTCTAATTAGGGCTTTTTTTATCTTATTTATTTGGGACAATATGCTATGACCATTAAACAAAACCCAATTTGAATTATATGACAAGTCAAAATTCATTCTTTTAATTAAATTTTTAGTTTGAAATAATATATGAGTCACATCCCTAATTTTTTATATCCCTATCTCGCTATTATACCCTAAATTTTCAAATTTACATATTCACGTTTCTCCAATTCAAATTTATTTTGTTCTTTGGCGCTCTCTTTCTATTTTTGAGCAAGAGCTAAAGTAGCTCCTAATAATACTATAATGTCTGTCTATCAACGAGATTAATTTCATTATATAAGGTATAACTACGAAAAGAGGAAGAAAGCGAGCTACAAGAAAAATCCACGCGGCTACCAAAGTAGCCGCATGTATAAGAGCAGAAATAGGAGTGGGTCCCTCCAAAGCATCGGGAAACCATACATGAAGGGGAAATTGTGCTCTCTCTCTCTCTCTCTCTCTCTCTCTCTCTCTCTCTCTCTCTCTCTCTCTCTCTCGTCTCTCGTTTTTTTCTCTCTCTCACCTGTATATCTCTCTTGTTTTCTCCAGTAGTAGCACGAGGCAAGGGGTTGTGGTGCACGAGGCGGTAGGGGGGTGTGGAGGTCGAGGCAGCGGCGGGGATATGGTTATGAGATGTGGTTATGGTGGAGAGTTGATTAAAAGTATATTCTTTACTAGTTGCATCTGATTTTCTTGATCTTCAAGAGATTTTGCTTGATTTGGGTTCAAAATGGTAAATCTAGGTTTCCTCAAAGTTGGTAGGTGACTACGGTTGCGACAGCTACAAATATTGGTTGCTAGGGTTTGGCGGCTGCTGCGTTGACTGCTAGGGTTGGCGAGATTGAATGTTTTTTTGCTGCTAGGGTTTTGTAGTACACTGTAATTCATCATAGTAGTATACCATAGTCTACTACAATTTTGACAAAAAATAAATTAAATTAAAAAAAATTGTAGGTTGAATTAAAAAAAAAACGAAAAACTTGTTGTTTTTGTGATTTTAAATATTATGTAGATGTTTTTTTAATAACAGTTTAATCTATAATACAACATAGTCTACCATAGTATACTATATAGTACACCATAGTATCTTTTAAAATATGTTATATTATTTAATAAAAAAGAAAAATATTGTTTTTCGTAATTTTCAAATAAAAAATAAGGAAAAGATAAGTTGTTTATAATAATGTCAAAAATGCTAAAGTGAAAAACAAAAAAATAAAGATGAGTGGAAGGACAATTTTGGAATGAATTTAATAAAGGATGCGAAACAAATGTTTAGTTGAGGTTGTCAATTAATTCTATTTAGTTTTGTCACCAGGGACCTATATCTTAAGACCCCTATTTATTTTGATTATTACTATTTTCATGTATTTATTATTAAAAAAACAATTTTTTTTGAAACTTGGATTTTTTTCCGGCAGTGTCCTGGATGGGCGGAGCTCCGGTTAGTTGACTCAGCATTAGTTAACTTCAATTAGTTGACAATCCATTTTTTTTTACTTAGATCATTTTTTTTTTTGCGGCGGGTCGACGAAGCTCTGGTTAGCAGCATTAGTTAACTTCAATTAGTTGACAATCTACTTTTTCCCTTTTTTTTTCTTTAAATTTTTTTTTTCTGGCGGCGAGTCGTTGGAGCTCTGGTTAGCTGACTCATCATTAGTTAACTTTAACATTTGTTGACATTTCATTTTTCTTTACCGCTCAGAACTCCAATTAGTTAATTTCCATTAGTTGACTCAGCATTAGTTTAAATTCATCAAGAACTCCAAGATTCAAGTCGCAAAACCCTCGGGAATGTTCGTGAAGGCCAAATTAAGATCGTAGGAGGATTGAAATGGAAAACCCATCAAGCACTCCAAGATCATGATTTATCCATAGATTCTCATAAATGACCAAAATAAAGAAACTTTATTTAAAATGAATTATTTATGTAGATAAAAGCAAGGTTTTTAGTTTATTATCCTAATAATGTGCACATAAATACCATGCATATATTATATAAGGATAATTAGTGAGAACCACCAACTCTTTTACTTATATTAAGGTGGATATAAGGAATTTTCAATCTTTCTTTACGGAGGCAGCATCTTCATCCTCAGCTCCTTTCTCGACAGGTTCCCAAGCATCATAAGCTCCAAGCAACGCCTTCATTCGGATGCACCAAGTTCCATAATTTTCTTTTGTGAGTTTTGGAACTTGAAATGGAATTCCATTTGACATTATTTTCTTCAAACTTACGTCTCTCCAAACATAAGTTGGCTTTTGATACCACTTTGTTAGAAAAATTGAGAGCACACTCACTCAACACTCACACGAGAAGTGGAGGAGAATATCTGAATTCTATTAAACTTGAAAACTTGACTTGTTACAAATGGCTAGAGTTCATGCGGTATTTATAGGATTTTTCCCAACATGAAATCTAGCCTAGTACATGTATTACTATTTAATTTAATTCTTCCCCTCTAAATAGTACATGAACTTTAATTAAAACCAAATACATGAATAAGCTAATACATGAATCATTCTAATACATTATTAACCTTCTAGAATATTCCCTAATACACACTTAATCTAGTTTATTATTTCAACGTTAAGAAGAAGCGATATTTCTATGATTTTTCTACCAATGGAGGACGGGTGCGAAAAAAGAACCATTTTTGAGTTGTTCGGGACATATATATTCACAGTTACTCGTGTCGTTTATTAAGTTTTGCTTCTCCATCTCCACCTAGGAACCTGCTAACAGATACTTATGACTCTGCTTGATTCTTCGTCGGTTTCTCAACATCAGCTGCTCTAGCATCGAGTCGAAATTTACCAAAACGCCCACTTTCGTCGACAAGCATTTCTACTCTTTCATTTAGTAATTCAATCCTTTCCATATTCTCCTCTACTCCTCGAGACTTCACTTCGTTCTCCAATTCAAGAAATTTAGTTTCGACTATATTTACCTCCACCAACCAATTCCTAACTCTAACAGAACCGATCAAATCTCCGTGATCCGTCCCGATTGATGAAAATGCATCCCAATTACCGGAATCAAGTGGAGAAGATTCCACTCGATTACAATCTTCCATCGCTTCTTGTTTGATTAGGGTTTTGTCAGATCTTATCACCGCGCTCTGCTTCCAGATTACGAAAGAATCCTCCTTCGTGGCGGCAGCCACCATGACGACGGATGAATCATCCTCCTGTGCGGCGGTAGCGTCCATGATGATCTGATGGGATGACTCAGAATTGAGAAAGTCTTTGCACGAGTGTTGACCACAGTATGTCGTCCTAAACAGAGGTGGATCCTCTTCAATACGTTGCACGTGTTTCAATGCTCGGCATCCTTGAGAAAACTTATGTTTGCAACGGTAGTGGTGCCTGCATGCATTTCCATTCTTCATTAGCATTTGCACATAATATTAACAAAAGCAAGCTCTTATATAGTAATATATAAGAGTTTTTAGCAATTTGATTTATCACAAGGGTACTAAATGCAATAAACTACGTAGAAATAATTTAGTAGTGTACCTGGGGTAACTGGCATTAAGGACTTTGTATTGTCCATATTTCCTCCACGGATTACCGTCCTCAAACAATGCGCAAGTGTAGATTTGTTGGTATATTTTATTTTTAGCCCTTGCATTCTTGATTAATCCTTCTCGGATAACAGTGGCTTTAGCTCTCAACGACTCCACATTTTGTTGCAGAAAATCGAACGTGGACATGATTTCGTTTATCGGCTGCTGATTCTCTAAATTAAAGAAAAAAGAGTCTTCAATTTCAAGAAAAGGTTGCAGCATGTCCAGTGTAGTATTGTTGGTATTGTGTGCATCAGAATCTGCAATCTGCTCCCTTGGCTCGGACGAAGACGATTCCATACTTGGCTTGTGCAGTATTTTAATACCTAAAAACAATGAAAATAAATAACAAGAAACAAGAACCTCTAGTTCTAAAGAAAGAGTTGAGATTGCTGAAGATTCAGTCTACGATTCGATAGAATTAGTTCACATTAATTTTGAGTCGTACACATCGAAGGAATATGATAGAAGATCACGGGGATTTGGAGAATTTTTCGTCAAAAGAATCCCTCTCAATCGTTTTCATTTTGTTCCTACTGTAGCCCTAAAATCAATTCATCTTTGTTAAACTTTTCAAAAACAATTCCCAAATTTGTATCTGCTTCAAACATAATTAATTGACAAGTAGTTTCACTGAAAAACAAACAAACATCACGTTATGTTTCAAATTCTTCTTCTAAGTACTATCAACTATCAAATAAAGTACTATCAAACGTATAGACATGATTTGGATGCTACAGTAGTGTTTTAAACCCCCCAAACATTGCCTAATTATTTCAATCGCGGAAAATATGAAGTTGCGGATCATTTTGAATGCGAACTTAATCTTCTATTGAATATTATAATTCAAGCTAAAAGAATACAATCGACGCCTAGATCTATTTTCTCTATATATTTTGACCCATTTTTCAAAATAATTTATAATTGAAGTCTCTTGAAAGTTCTTACATCCAAATCACTTCTACAAATGTAAAATTTGTCATTCAAACACAACCTCGTTACACCCCTTCTTGCACAAAGAGTATTCCCTCTTTCATGTATTCTCAATCCTAATCATGTGATATATATATATATATATATATATATATATATATATATATATATATATACTGGGTAAACTCAGCAAACTAATTTAACGTATACTTACAAAAAAGAAAAATTAACCTGAAGAAGGAATTAGAGAACATGTGAGCAGAGATGGAAGAAGGAATTGACTAATTAACCTGAAATATCCTTTGTAGTTGATGGATGATGATGAAGAGGAAAAACACAGAATCAAAGTTTTGGTTCTGAATCTGTGATATATAGATTTAGATAAACTGATTTTTAATGTCCAAAGTATACGTTGACTAAATTTGCTTTGACTAAATCTGTGCACACTACCTTATTACAGTTAAACCATCAAGTAGGCAGGATGCTGCTTCGAAACTCACCAACGAATAATAATTATCATGTCAATTTACGAAAAAACATCTCTTGTTTGGATAATTACATTTACCCCTCAACTATGATTTTTTCTTACACCTCTACCCTTATGGTGTCAAATTCAACATAATCATCTAGATTTCGTGGAATATGCTCTAATTTGTACTCGTTTTGTGTAAAAATACAGTTTCTGATGCACAACAATCTGATATATACAAGTCAAAAAAACACATATTATGATCATCTTGCTTCAAAATGTGGAGTTTTAATTGAATAAAACGGGTAACAAAGTGATAATATTCCATATAATCTCAAAGAATCCACTAAATTTGAAACCGCAAAAGTGAACGTGTAAGAAGATTTACAGTTGAGGGGGTTGGTTGTAATTACCTAAACATGAGGAGGTTTTCATAATTTGACCATAGGAATTGGTTGTAACGTACCCTTATTATTTTGGGTAAATTACAAACACCCCCCTGAGGTATGGTCAAATTACAAAAACACCCCTCTTGTTTGGATAATTACAACCACCCCCTCAGCTCTTCAAATTTAGTGGAATTTTCGAGATTATATGAAATATTATCACTTTTGTACCCGTTTTATACCATTCAAACTCTACATTGTAAAGTAAGATGATCATAATATGTGATTTTTAGCTTGTGTATATCAGTTTGTAGTGCATCGGAAACTGTATTTTTACACAAAACGAATACAAACTAGAGCACATTACACGGAATCTAGATGATTATATTGAATTTGGCACAATAAGGGTGGAGGTGTAAGAAAAAATCATAGTTGAGGGGGGTATATGTAATTATCCAAACAAGAGGGGGGTTTTTGTAATTTGACCATACCTCAGGGGGGTTTTTGTAATTTACCCTATTATTTTATATACTAATAATTATTGTTAAATGTATTTTGCACCTTCGTATTATATTTGATTTTCTACCCATTACCAAAAAAAACCAACCCACCAAGTAATTTACAATCCCATTTTGATAGTTACTAACAACTTTTATAGTAGGAAACACTAATTGCTTATTAGTCATACCAAGGGATATAACCAAAATCTACATATAACCACGCACAGTAAATAAATAGGTGTAACATCTAGCTCCACAGCATACTAATTATAGATATTGGATCCTGTGTTAAGTCAACCTTTGTGTAGTTACATTATTAACATTATTCAGGCAAATCCAATAGCAAAACAGACGAAAAACATTCATACAAACCCAAATATAACAATCCAAGGAAGGCGGCTATAACCAAATGCTCCAAGGAAACTTGAACAAAAAGTTGAAAGCATAATAAATAAGTAGATAGTCCAAATAAAATAAGCTGGTTTTGTTTTCACTCCACTGCAGCTTTTTCACTAACTTAAACACTCAAATTAACTACGATCCATTAAAAGATGGAGCTTCTTCGTTTATCCCCTCCTATCGGCATAACTATCATTGTCAGCAACACCTGAATTCTGACCTTCACCACCATACCCAAAGCTCCCACCACCCCCGCTTTCTCCACCAGCAGCAGGATACGAATCAGTCGCAGCTTCGTTTCCATAACCACCGCCGCCGCCACCATAACCGCCACCACCACTGTAACCGCCACCGCCACCACTGTAACCGCCGCCACCACCACTGTAACCGCCACCGCCACCACTGTAACCACCACCACCACCACTGTAACCACCGCCGCCACCATAACCGCCGCCGCCACGTGCCCTTTCATTTGCAAAATTCACTCTTACCATACGACCATGAAGATCCTGAAGCAATGTTGGAAATGGCAAAATAATTAACATCTAAAATACAGTACCGAAAGAAAAAAGAAAAATAAAATTTACGGCCAAAACAAAGATAACGACACCTGTTGATCCAAAGCTTGGATGGCAGCAGATGCCTCCTCAGTCGAAGAAAACGTAACGAAGCCAAAGCCCCTTGATCTACCAGTTTCACGATCAACAATCACCCTCGCTGAAATTAATATAATATTTAGTGACCATTTATTAAATTAATTGTGCATTTTAAAACTAAGTCGACTACGCTTCAAAACCCGAAATAAAAACAAAGTAGAAACAACTAAACATCAAACTCTAATACTCCAAAATATGATTAGTGCATTTTACGAAGTATAAGGATGCAACATAAATATGTGAAAAAAATAATTTCGTAATATTACCTTCAGCAACTTCTCCGTATTTATCGAATGCCTCTCTCAGGCTAGTGTCATCCGTACTGTACGAAAGTCCTGCAATATCAAACAAGACGTTACACAAAGTTTGATGCAACAAAAGAAAACTAAACTCACAAAATGGATACACACTAAAAAAAGATATAAAAAGAGAGCGCTGGTATTATTAAACCTCCGATGAAGAGTTTTGATGTCGACATGCATCTTATTGCTTGTAAGAACGATGGCTTGGACAACGAGATTTCTGAATTGATGATGTTAGTGCTCGCGATTCTTCCCAATATACCCCCAGCTTTTCTAAGGAAAGCCATTGCTCTGACCTGCAACTGCGATTAAGAACTTGTAAATATTGAAAACAGCGACGCAAAGAAATCAAATTCAAAACTTCAGACATTTAAAAGAAGAAATGCCAAAGAAACCCATAGCTTCTTAAAAAGCCCATCACTTCACCAAACTATTTTAAAATCATAATCATACAATAATCACTCATTTAAATAATTTAAATTTACAGAATAATTTTAAAAGGCACAGAACCATACAAGATCTATATTTACTGCAAAAGATCTAAAAACAAAAGCCAAAAACTAAACATTTGGTTCTATAAACACTTGCTAATTTGCAAACAAACCACTACAGAAAGAGCACGGGAACAAATAACACAAAACTTTAACTCGGTTTCCAACTCATTTCCTTAGCTAGGAACTCAGTAAATCCCAGAAACTCAGATTTACACCAAATTCGAAACCCAGTTCAAATCCAAAAATCAAAATCAGAAAATGATACTACAATAAACGAAGAAACGATAAATCTGATGCATAAACGAAGGGTGTTAGTGAAATATTTTCTACCTTTTGATGGGTTTCTGTTGTTGTGTAGGCTCGTTCAAAGACCGAAGAGTGATGTAAAACCCTAGAAGTGAGAAAATGGGAAGGGTTTTAGACAGAGATCGAAAATGGGGAGCTTTAAATAGAAAGGGCTTGGATGGGCTCAGCCGTCCGTTTGTTTCAGATCGAGTCATTTCAACCGTTGGATGGAGAGCCTTTTGGTGGTAGAGATATCTATTATGTGATGCGACTTTGTTTTAGGTTAAAAGAGTAAAATGTATAAAACTCTCATTTCTACAAGTCACGAATAGGGGTAAAATTGGTGTTTCACTTTTTTCAGTTGTGGAGGTAGTACTTTTTATTTCCGAATTCTTTTTTTTTTATTTATCAAAATTAGAATACATATGATTCGAATTTTCGATTCCATTTTAATTATTAAAAATACTTTTGAAATTCTGTCTTTTTCTCGAAAATTACATTATAACTAGTACTTCACCCGTGCGTTGCACGGGGTATTCATCGTAAAAATAAATATTTGGTTTTAAAAAAAATATTGATATAGTAAGATCAATGATATGCAATACAAAGTAATAAGTAGAAAAGTAAAAGAAAAAAAAAATATATTCCGTATTGTGTAAGTAATGAATACCAGTACCAGTACCAGTATCAATATCAATATCATTACCGTTCCGATTACCATTACCATTACCATTACCAATACTATTTACATTACCATAACCATGACCATTACTATTGCAGTTACCATCACCAATACCAATACTATTACCATTGTCATTATCATTATCAATACGAATATCAATGCCTATAGCAATACCAATCATTATCATTACCATTACCATTACTAATCCTAATACTAATACTAATATGATAATAATACTATTACTATTAGTGTTAGTAATCCTAATGTTATTGATAATCATAATCCTGGTATTAACTCTAATCTTAATTCTAATACTAATCTCAATCATAGTTCTAATCCAAATTGTAATCTTAATGATAATATTAGTCTTAATCTTAATACTAATTCTAATCCTTATAGAAATGCAAATATGATAATTCTAACTTAATACCAATATTTTTATGCTAATGCTAATGGTAATGCAAATCCTAATCCTAATTCTAATTATTATTCTAATCATAATACTGATCTTAATACTAATTCTAATCATAATGCTAATCCTAATACTAATATTCATACTAATATTAATTATAATATGCTAATGCTAATACTAATATACTAATGCTACTACTAATAGTCTAATACTATTACTAATATTAATTAGCTAATGCTAATATTAGTATACAAATGCTAATGCAAATACTAATATACTAATACTAATATACTAATACCAATGCATACCAATATCAATACCAATACCAATACCAATACCAATATCAGTACAATTATTAATACCAATACCAATACTAATATCAATATCAATACCAATATCAATACAATTAACAATTCCAATACGATTACCAATACCAATACCAATATAATATCAATACCAATACATATACTAATATCAATACCATTATCAATACCATCATCGTTACCATTACCATTACCATTACCATGACAATTTTCGTTATTACCGTTACTATTACCATTACCATCACCAATACCAATATCATTAGCATTACCACTTCCATTATCATTACCATTACCAATACTAACATCAATCCAATACCAATACAAATATTGATACCAATATCAACCATTACCATTATTACCATTACCATTACTAATACTAATATACTAATATTAAGACTAATCTGATAATAATACTATAACTATTAGTAATTTTAATGATAATCCTAATCATAGTATGAACACTAATCCTAATCCTAACACTAATGCTAATGCTAACCCTAATTGTAATCCTAATACTAATTTCAATCATAATTTTAATCCTAATTATAATCATTCTCCTAATCCTAATGGTAATGCTAATCTGAATTCTAATATTAATTCTACTTATAATCCTAATTCTAATAATAACACGAATCATATTTCTAATCATTATAGAAATGCAAATATGCTAATGCTAACACCAATTTTAATATTATTCCTAATATGATAATGCTAATGCTAATGTTAATGCTAAAATTAATACTAATTTTCAATAATAATTCTAATCATAATGCTAATACTAATATGCATCATTATCATAATGCTAATATTCATACTAATATGCATACTAATAGTCATATTAATATTAATTCTAATATGCTAACGGTAATGCTAATGTTAATTCTAATCTTAATCCTAATGCTAATACAAATTATAATATTAATAATAATACTAAAGTGATACTTATATGCTAATGCTAATGCCAATGCTAATGTTAATCCTAATATACTAATGCTAATGTTAATCCTAATATACTAATTCCAATCTTTATATACTAATGTTAATCGTAATTCTATTTTTACTGCTACTGCTAATGGTAAGGCTACTACTGATACTGATGCAACTCAAAATTGCTAATACTAATTTTAATGTTGATATTTATGGCAATGGTAATATGATAATGCTAATGTTATTCCTAATACTAATTCTAGTCCCAATTGTTATGTTAATTCTAATCCTAAGCATAATTATAATGTTACTTCAAATCATAATCCTAATGCTAATGTTAATTCTAATCTTAATCCTAATGCTAATACAAATACTAATATTAATAATAATACTAAACTGATACTTATATGCTAATGCTAATGCCAATGCTAATGTTAATCCTAATATACTAATGTTAATGTTAATCCTAATATACTAATGCTAATGTTAATCCTAATATACTAATGCTAATGTTAATCCTAATATACTAATTTCCATCTTTATATACCAATGCTAATCGTAATTCTATTTTTACTGCTACTGCTAATGGTAATGCTACTACTGATACTATGCAACTCAAAATTGTTAATACTAATTTTAATGTTGATATTTATGGCAATGGTAATATGATAATGCTAATGTTATTCCTAATACTAATTCTAGTCCCAATTGTTATGTTAATTCTAATCCTAAGCATAATTATAATGTTACTTCATATCATAATCCTAATGCTAATGCTAATGCTAATTTTAATAGTAATTCTAATGTCAATGCTAATTCTAATTTTAACCATAATCATAATCATAATCATAATCATAATCTAATTCCCAGTATAAATAATCCTAATACTAATAATAATAGAAATACAAATATTAACACTAATACTTTACTCTAAAAAAATACTAATACTAATATTAATACTATACTGATACTGATGTTGATGATGATACTGATACTGATACTATAATCATTACTATTACTATTATTATAACTATTACTATTAATAATCTGATTATGACAATATTACTCTTAATGATACTATGGTATTGTTAATCCTAATATGCTAATGTTAATACTAATGCAGTTTTAATGTTACAGCTAATCCTAATCATAATACTAATATTAATCCTAATCTTATTGCAAATGCCAATACAAATCATAATCTTAATCGTAATGTCAATGCTAAATTAATCTTAATCCTAAGACTAATCGTAATCCTAATTATAATCATAATACTAATCATAATCCTTATCATATTCCTAATCCTAATACTAATTCTAAAATGCTAATGATAATGCTAATACTAATGCTAATGTTGATGCTAAAGCTAACTAATGCTAATACTAATTCTAAAATGCTAATTCTAATGCTAATACTAATGCTAATGTTGATGCTAATGCTAATTAATGCTAATATTAATGCTAATGCTAATGCTTATTTTAATACTAATGTGAATGTTGATACCAATATTAATATTAATCCTAATATTAATCCTAATATGTCAATGCTAATGGTATTCATAATATGCTAATGCTAATACGAATGCTAATACTAATATTAATAATCCTATTATGGTAATGCTAATGATAATCCTTATCCTAATGGTAATGTCAATTTACTAATACCAATGCTAATCCGAATACTATCTCAATGCTAATGCTAATGCTAATGCTAATACTAATTATAATCCTAATCACAATATTAATCCTAATGTTAATGCTAATGCTAATTTTCGTCATCCATCATAATGTTAATGTTAATCCTAATTCTAATCCTAATATTAATTATAATCGCAAACCGTATCCTAATCATTATCCATATTCTAATACTAATAATACTCATAATCCTAATCTTAATTTTAACACTAATATATGCTAATGGTAATACTAATAATTTAGTGACAATGCTAATACTAATCATAATATGCTAAAGATAATATGTTAATGCTAGTGCTAATCCTAAAATATAATGCTAATTATAATTATAATCCTAATATAAATCATATTCGTAATCTTATTCCTATTCACAATCCTAATCTTAATAATGATCATGATCTTGATCATAATCCTAATGTTGATCCAATTTTTAATCCTAATTCTGGCCATAATCATAATCCTAATATTAATCATAATCCCAATGTTAATCATAATCATAATCCTAATATAACCGTAATCCTAGTACTAATACTAACTATAATCCTAATACTAATATAATTCTAATATTATTATTAATTGTAATTCTAATACTAATTCCGACATTAATCTTGATCCTAATCATCATCCAAATATTATTCATAATACTAATCCTAATCATAATCCCAATTCTAATACTAATATCCTAATGGTAGTTTAATGTTCATCCTTATATGCCAATGTTAATTCTAACTATAATATACTAATTATGCTAATACTAATATATCCTAATGTCAATGTTAATACAAATCCTAATATGATAATGTTAATACTAATATGCTAATGCTAATAGTAATATGATATTTCTAATACTAATGTCAATTATAAAAGGCTAATGCCAATGCTAATCATAATTATCATCCTAATCTGAATTTTAATCATAATTATAATCCTAATAATGATCATGATCATAATCCTGATCTTCATCCTAATCATCATCTGGAAATTAATCTTAATGTTTATCCTCATACTAATAGGAATAATATTAATATTAATACTAATATGCTGATGGTAATTTAATATTAATTTTAATTTACTAATGCTAATTCTAATGTTAATTCTAATACTAATGTGGTAATGGTAATAATAATATGCTAATGCCATGCTAATACTAATCTTAATATGCTAACGCTAATACTTATACTAATACTAATAGACTAATGTTAATGCTAATGCTAATGTATATGAAAATATTATTAGAAATACTTACAAACTCGATATTTATTAGAAAATATTATAAACTCTATTATAAGTAACATATTTAATTACAAATTGGGTACATATTATAAATTATTTACACTTTTAAGAAACAAATATATACAAATCGAAATTGATTCCATTCAAATATGGCAAGAGTTAGTAAATAAGAACATAATATTTGATTCAAATCGAAATTGATCTACATATAATATAAAAAGATGATTGCATGCATGAATGAATGACACTTGTCATACCCATTGCTTATGTGTATCTTCAAATTCATTAGGTTGAGTTCAATTGCTAATGTGTCATCTCCAATTAATTAGGTGTATTACTCAATTGCTTAGTTGTTTTCTATATTAAGTATTTGCTTTAAGTTTATTCCCGTTTTATATTTTCACCATCAAACACATATAGTATTCTTTTTCCAATAATTTATATTGTATGTTGTAACTTGAAAAAACTAATGTATATATTACAATTGAAATGAAATTTCTCAAATCTGAGTTATTATATAGCATATGAAACTATATCATAGTTTACATATGAAACTATATCCTAGTTAGGATGTTTAGATACCATGAGAGATATACGCTAATATTTTACAATTCACAATGTACATGCTTATGTAACTATTTAGGCAAATATTTTATATAAATTATTTTTGTTTTATGTTTTAGAAAACAACAAAAACTATACTTTTGATTTACATATAGACACAAATACAATTTAAAGAAGCTCGGTATTCATGTTACCTTATACACACCATCATTAATGTCATGGTAGTAAACACAACTAAAGTAAGTTTAGGGCAATAGGTTTTGTCCGTCTATAGAAGATGAGGCCATTTTATAAATATAGAAACAATGTACACATAAGTTAAGGCCATCTTAACAAAAAAACTACTATTAAGTTTTTATCTATATTTACTTGAAAGTTGAGGCAATTTTAAATTTAAGTTGGAAATTTTGAACAACAAACAAAATAGGGGCGCAATATTCATAGTCAACCATGATTGTATGACCTTATCCGTAAATAGTTAAACAATTAATGTATATATTACAACTACTTTTTTTTTCAGAGGTTACAAATACAATTAAATGATTATATAAAATTTGAATTAAGTAACATTTGAAAACAAACAATAGTCTAATAGTTCGTACTTAATCCATAACAAATTAATTAAAAAAAACAAACTTAAATTTGTAGTGTTTAACAAATTAATATATTTGAAAACTTGGAATGCTATTAAATTATATACATTTGAAATATTATAAAAATTTGACAAAATTTTGTAAGGATTAAAAAAATGGAATAAAAAATTACGGATTGTAGTAAACTATGTATATTTTACTAAAAATATTTATTTGTTCAAATCTTTCATGAAATACCTCATGACCAAGAAGTATTTAATTCGAGTTGCAAGTGATATTTTATTAAAATATTACACTTATTTATTTAAGATTGTATTATTATAGTGTTAAGGTAGTAATTTATTCAGAAAAATTAAGATTGAAACATAAAATAGAAAATTATAATGAATGTAAAATATGCAAACTATAAGAAAATAAAATAAAACTCCAAATTTGCACTAATGAAGCAAAAGTACACAAATTGTTTGTCTTTATTATTTACAAAAAAAAAAACAAAAAACATTCAAAAGATGATACATGTCAATTGTGGTGAAACTTGTACATACAACAATATTGTCCAATCCTCATTTCCAAACAAAAGAAAAATAAGAAATCTTTGATTTCCACGTTTCCACATACAATCAAGGTTGTAAAAACGGTAATCGGGTCAGAGGCGGTCAGGGACCGACTCACGGTTAATCGGTGTGGCGGTGATAAATCGAAAATAAATCGGTTTTTAAAATTTAATATAATATATTTGTAGGTATTATTTATAAATAGTCAAAATATAGATAAAAAGATATTTAAACATAGTTATATCTCCATCATATATATATCCTAATAACATAATAAAAATTTAATAATAATAAGATCATAATACATAAATACCCTTATAAACTATAAATAAAAAAGGATTTTTTTAAAATTACATACATTTCTCGCATACATCATTAGTTCTTTAACAATAATAGTTAACATAATCAAAATAAAGCATAAACTCATATTTCTTTATTAAAATTGCAACTTTTATTTTGAATTATAAAAAATAAAAAAATAAAAATAAATAAAAAACACTGATTTTTGACCGATTTTTGCCACCGAAGTTTGATCCGCCTTAAAGGTTTCACCGCCTCAGACTGCCTCAAATCGCCTAAAACCGCCTCACAGGCAAAAAACCGATTTTTCAAACCTTTAAACTAAAATCGTTAAGGTTTTGGACCGCCTCTGCCTCGGAGACCGATTAATCGGCCGCCTCGGCCGATTTTTAGAACATTGCATACAATACATGATTTAGTGTCAATTTCTCTCATTTCTATTTGACAAAACAATAATCGATTTTTGAATAATGATAAATATATAATTCAATTAAATTAAAAACTAAATACGAACTTTTACATAAAAAAATATTCATGGGAAATGTTACTAAACAAAAAATAAATAAATGGAATTACAAAATTATATGCAAACGCTAACAATGTAGCACATGTGAAATAAGTTGGATTTGTAAACAATATCTGCAAAAAATACATAAAGAAAAAATATTAGCATAGATCTTCAGTTAACTAAAAATATTAAACGAATTTAAACCATCTAAATTAAATTATAATACGATAAGTGTATGAAATCAATTGACAAAAAATTACAAAAAAAAAATTAAAAAAAAAATAAATAAAACGGAAAACAAAAACAACTGGAATGAAATGGGTGAAGAAGAATAGTGTATGGATAAATAGATGAGGGTTTATATAGTTTTGATAATTATATAGTAATTAGAAAAATTTTAGAATTCAAATTTCAAATGACATGATTATAGGTGGAATAAGAAAAAAAAAAAAAAAAGGTAAGAAATCAAATCAATTTATTTCGGATGATTTGATTTATATTGATTAGGAATTGATTTTAAAATATTAAACAATATTTATGGATATTGAATATTTTCCTTAAAATTACTATATCAATTAAATCTAATCATCTTAAATAGGCAAGGAATCAAATTCCATATCATAAAATGCGTATTCTAATTTTAGAAAATTTTAAATTACATAAAACATACACGGTTTTTTGGTTTTTTGTCTTTTTTTCCTTTTTTTTTGTATTTTAATAATAAAATTATAAATGTCATAATATATTATTAATATGTTTATTTAAAATCGAATTCTAGTGCATTAATAAAATACATTAATGTAAAATTATAAAATTATATTAATGGAATTTAAATGATTGATTAATGGAATAGTACACAATCGGATGATATAATTCGTAAAGATTTGTAATACTGCATAAATTTAAATTGATATAATTTCCAAATTTATCTATATTAATTTAAATATAAAAATATGGGAAAATTATTAATACTACATTTACCTATCTACTTTTTTTTTTTTAAATTATTGGTTTTACATATAATATTAATTTATTACCTATCTACGCTTTTTATTTCTAACTTTAATTGTGTATCTTAGTTTTATTTATCATATAGATAAAAGAAAAAAGTCAAATTATTATAAATAAAAAACGGAAAGATGGCAATATGGCATCGAACAATATAATATTTATCTGCCGGAAAAGAATTGGTATGTATTGATTTTAAATGAATCTTGTTTCTATGAATGTTGACTAATATATTTTATAAATTTTTATATTAAAAATTTTGGCAATAAATATTTATAAATGTTTCATTTTAATTTATTGTGTGTGTGTATATATATCATAAATAAATCCCCAAAAAATGGTATGTGTTTATTTTAAAAGAATCTCATTTTACACGAATAATATATTTCTTAAATGCTTATAGCAGAATTTCAAGTAATAAATATGATTTTTTTTTAATTTATTAAATACATCTAAAATAAGATTTGGCAAAAGTTTGTAATGTAGAAATATATTACTATATTTTAATAATATGCATAAGTATACTATTATATTTTAATATAATATCCGTACATATATATTTGAGCACGACATATTTCATAAACCGATATACACAAATTATCAATTTAATTATAATTACCAAGCAAGACTAAAACACAAAATAAATTAAAATGTCTTAACATTGTTAAGCTCCCAACATTAAAAAAAATCACAAAAAAAAAAAAAAAATTCAATCAAACAAAAAAAAAACCTTAAATCTTCTTCTGGACTTGCACCATACACTTCAGTGACGTTTTTGTTGAGATAAACAAAAATTGATTAGTTTTCTTCACAAAATGGTTTCCAACACTTTTTGTTTTCCATCCTTGTACTTCTGTGATTCTTCCTCGAATAAATCCCAACGAAACATTTATATTTTTGGCCAATGTATCCAACAACATCTGCAAATTGCTTGGATATATGCTACACGAAAATTGATCAATGAAAAATATATTATTAATTACATATTAGTTATAGAAAATATGAATATAACCTTTGATTTCTGAAGTTTCAAGATGTAGTCACATTTTCTACAAATCCATAGACCTTTTTCCATATCCGATATTAGTCGCTTATAATACATGACTTAGCAGCGTCCATATCTATAAATCATTAACAAACAAAAAACAATTGTTAGAGATATCATATATACACATACGTAAAAGACGGAACAAAAAAAATAATGTAAATTTAATTATGATCAAGTAATTATCATGTGCATAGAAACAAATGAATCATAATGACTTATTTTGTCGGGAAAAAACATAATTAATATCGGTATTATTTTATTTTCCCATAAATTGGAATACAAAAACAATGTAAAAAAATGAAAAACATACACATTATTCCCCAAAAACGAAGAAGGCAATTTGATCGTTTTTCGATATCAGGTTTTTTCATGTCTCCTTGTAGTATCACTTCTTGCATTCCTTCATAAATTTCGGCAGATAAATCTTTCCGCAAACGACCTAATTTGAACATCTAATAAAAAATAAAAATAACAATTAATTATCAAACAGAAAGGCAAATGGTAAATATTAAAATGAAAACCATACACAAATAAAAAAATATTTTTAGGGTATAAACAATAATATATAAAAAAAAACAAAAATTAACTAAAATAATGAAAGAATAGAATTATGGTATAAAACCTTTTTTCTTGCCGTGTGCTTTGTTATATGAATGGGAAATAATGGATGTGGAGTGAGGTATTTATACTTATGTTTTATGTAATAAAAGATAAATAATATATATCTTGAAGGAAATAAATTATATGCATTAAATTGATACAATTAAAATTATTTCATTTTAGTATGTAAGAATAATAATTCAATATATTATGGATTGAGAAACATATTGTTACTAAAACAATGTAGATCTTTACAAATTAACCATAGTTAAAAAAATGTCATTTAATGATTACCATAAAATATATATGTCATTATGGAATATGTCATTTATTATGATATATAATTATTAAATAACATAATTAATGATTACCATAATAATATATATAATATTACGGAAATATTTAATTCTCATAAAAAATATCATTTATGGCATTATGATATATTCTAATATTACATTATGGAAAGTTATAATTAAATAGACATTAAATATGTAATATGTAGTGACACATGGATCATGATTAGGATGCCTACGTGGATGGTGACATGGATGACACATGTCGTAATTCTAGACCATGAGGGTTTCAATTTATATATTATATAGATGTCAATATCATTATATATATTATAGTATAGGTGAATAAAAATGGTTTGTTATTAGGGGCATTGCTATAAATCCATCTGTATTAGATATTTCTATTTTTAATAAATTAATTGTAGTTATTGTGACAAAAACCCCCTTAACAATATATGGAATAAATAAATGGGGCAATTTGTTATAGGTACCTCTACATTAAATTATATCATTATATGTCTATAAATTCAAGTCAAAATTTACATTATCTAATAAATTAATTGAATTTATTGTGACAAAAATGCTCTTAATCAATTCAAAATCAAATTCCTAAAAACAATATCTATCAAATATAATTCTCTTAAACATCTCTCCTTCAAATTTTAACAAAAAACAAAATAAATTCGTAAATAATAATAATAATAATAATAATAATAATAATTATTATTATTATTATTATTATTATTATTATTATTATTATTATTATTATATATATATATATATATATATATATATATATATATATATATATATATATATATATATATATATATATATATATATATATATATATATATATATATATATATATATATATATATATATATATATATATATATATATATATATAACTATTTTCAGTTTGCTCTTTGCTCTACTTTTTTTTATTAATTTTTCGTTCAAAAAAATAGTAATAGATATATATAGAAAACTACAACCGCTCATATGATTCATCAACTACAAACAGCAAACCACAAACTGAAAATAATATAATATGTATTATTTGCGAACATCAAACTACCTATAGGATATGCATCGTCTAATTGCAAACAACAAACTGAAAAATATGATATGCATCATCTATATTTAATTGTAAACAACAAACTACTTAAATTTAATTGCAAACAACCAACTGAACAATACAATATGCATTATCTATATTCTATATACAAACAATAACAAAACAATTATAATGTTAAAAATTGCAATTTGTTGTTTTCTATTTCATATTGCTAATTTTTTTGTGTTTCAATTTCTTTTTATCGTTTACCGAATGAAAATTAATTAAAAAAAACAAACTAAATATAATTATACGTCTCATTTCCCCAATTCGCTTCCAAAATCAACAAATTTAATTATAAGTGATCCCTCAATTCTCTTCTCAAAATGTTTGTCCTCCTACTCCTAGAAATTTCTGCAAATGGCTAACCATGTTTACCTTTTTTTTGCAGTTTGTCTTCCATGCTTCAAATCGTTTGTTGTTAGTTTAGTTTTCGTTTGTTGTTAGTTTAGTTTCCGTTTGTTGTTTAGTGTTAATCGATATGTATCTAGGTCTTGTTGTTGGATTTGTACATTATCTCATACATGCACCAAAGAACATCATTAGTCAAAAAAAAGCTGCAAAGTCGTAAAGGCCTTGGTAAGTAAAATTCTCGCATCTATTCCATATGCTTTTAGAAATTTTGATAATGAATTAATTATCAATATTTTGTGATTCTCTTTGTCTCAGCGGAATCGATGTAAGGTACCATTTTCCTTCATTTCTAAAATATCGATGTATCTTTCTATGTTTTTTTTTAAATCATAATTGTGGTCTTCATTTTGAGTTTCTTGAGTTAAAACATCATGTTGGTGTTAATTTAGTCTGCAGACTATTATAGTTCGTATTGTTTAACAAGTTCTGTTAGTTGTTTTGAAATTTGATATAGATTAAAATTGCAGTTTGCGGTTTCTACTTTTCAAATTCCAATTAGCAATTTATAAATTCCTCAGTTATTAGAGTGCAATAATGTGGATAGTGCAAAGTGCAAAAGATTCTTCATATATTAGGCAATGTGGTCGTTTTCATTATTAATTTTGTTGCAATTTTTTTTTTATTCAGGTTTAAGTTTGAAATCTTAGTTTGCATTTGCATATGATGTTCGCTATTGTCAAGTATTATTTTTATTTGGTTCACTTATGTGTTTCATGGGTCCTTTATTTACATATGATGTTTTTATTTGCAGTTAGTATTTTGGAGGTCTTGTATGCACTTGTGTAAGTTGTTTGCTATTTGATATTTGCAATAACATTGTTTGTATAATTCTTTAGTTCTGAAAAAAGAGAAAATTCAGAAAATGACTGTTCAACATCATCGAAAAGAAAGAAAAAAAAATCCACTTAGTCTGCGGTCGAGGCATCAGAACAACCAACCGTTACAGAAAGACAAACCAGTTCCACTATATGGTGCGAAGCTCCTTTTATTATCCAATGTATTGTAGTTTGCAGTTATAATTTATGTTTGTTGATAAAAGAAATTCATGTTTTACATTCACGTTGCAAATTCTAAGCTTAAAATTGCAAAATGAAAATGTTTGTTTTGCAATTGCCTTTTGCAATATTATTTTTCCAGACTAATGCAAATCACAAATTATTTTTGATGTTTTAATATTTACAATTATTACGATGCAGTTTGCTATTTGCTAAAATAACATAACAGTAATTAACAAAGGGAAAAAAATAAAATGATGACATCCTAAAAAATACAAAATAAGTTGTAAACGATTTTTTTTTTTTTTTTTTTTGTCTCTGATGAATATTGAGGAAAAATATATATATGGAATTAAAAAGACTAGAGAGATGTGAGAGATATGGGCGAGAGAGAGGGAGAAGACGGCAACGTGATAGAGAGAGAAAAAGAGAAAGTTACGTGGATGAGAAAAAAGATATGTGTGATAGAAGAGATATATGATGGATTATGTTCCTTAATTTTTAATAAATAACTATTTCCGTATAAAAAATAATTGAGGGTATTTATATCTACATACTAATAATTAATTTAATTTATATGTGGTCATTATAAATAATCTCATCAATAGATACTTATTCATAAAAAGATTCATACAAAAAATTTCTTTATAAATAAGTCCATGGTCCAGATTTTTGCAAAAGACTAAAATAGTCCCTCATACTTTAATATTCTCCAATTTCATCCTAAATTTAATTTAACCTCAATTTGACCCCAAATTTCACATATTATTCAATTTTGACCCAAAGCTTCTTCTTTTTTCAAAAAACAATTTTTGCCGTCGGATTCCGCTGTTGACTTTTCAAATTTTTTCTCCTGATTTTTCAATCACCGGTTTTCGGCGTTAACCGGCGGTCAACGCGGCGGTCTCCGGCGTTGACTTTTTCGATTTTTTTCTTCTTCTTCTTTATGCAACATTTTTTTTTTCATTTAAACAGCAATATTGTTGTGATTGGCAACAATATTAACTATATTATTGTTAAACACAGTAAAATTAACTAAACTATAGTTTAACACAGTAATATTGCTATATTAATCTCTAGCACAGTTATACAACAAAACTCATTATTATTGTGTAATAGAGTAATAGTACTATGTTGACCGTTCAACAAATGTAAACATAATAAAAAGCCAAAAGAATTAATATTACTGTGAGTGACAGTAATATTACTGTAATATAGTAATATTACCGTTAACCATAGTAATATTACAATAGTAGACAGTAATATTATTACGTTACTCCGTGAATAACTCAAACAAACAAAAAAATCAACACAAAATAATAATATTGATGTGGTTGACAACAATATTACTATAACAACAGTAATATTACCGTCAACCACAGTAATATTATTGTGTTTACAGTAATATTACAATAATAGATAGTAATATTATTACGTTACTCCATGAATAACTCAAACAAAACAAAAAACCCAAAAAAATAATAATATTGATGTTGTTGACAGTAATATTATTGTGTTTACAGTTATTTTACTGTCAACGACAATAATATAACTACGTTGACTTGTCAACAAATCAAACAAAATAAAAAAAAATAACAAAAAATGAAAAAATAAGATGTTTATTTAGAAAATAATGTTAAATAAATTACCACTTTTCATATTCTTTTTTAAATTCCGATTTAGAAAATAATGTTAAACATCAAACAATTGGTAATATTATTTCTAGTGGTTCATTTTGTATTTTTAGCAATTGTTTATTATAATTGTTATACAAATAATGTTAAATAAATTACTAATTTTCATATTCTTTTTATGAAATAGTGTCAATTAAATTACTAATAAATGTAATATAATAAATTTTGAAAAAATATAAAAAAATACATGACTTAATGCAAACTCTCTTGTGTTATTAAAGTCGTTAATGTGATAAATTCGAATGAAAACTAAAATAAGATGTTTATTTACGACGCATTTCAACTAATTTGAATAGATTAACCTCAATTATTGATAAGAACGTATTAAAATTATTGATTGTTTTAATATATGACAATTATTGACAAGAATATATTTATAATAAAAATATTGATGATGTTTATTTTAACAAAAATATATTATAACTCGTTCAAATTTATTTTCTACTTTAGAATAAAATTATAAATGATGAGGAGAATCAAAATATTATGTTGTGATTTTTCTCTTAATACTTGGGTTAATAGTATTTTAGAGTCAGAAAGTGTTGCTAAGAACATATTAATCGAATTAATTATATATAACTAAAATATAATTTTTTCTAACTATATTTTATACTAAAAAATAATAAAATATAATTCGTACAAATGGTAAATATAAAATTGTTAATCGTAAGATTTGATTCGACTAAGTCGTTAACTTTTTTCAATTATTTGAAATCATTAAGCTCAACTATTGACAATGATGAATTAATCAAATTAACAATTTATAATTAAAGTAATATCTTTTTTTTTTACTCGTTTTAAGGTTTCATTCAATCCCAACTCCGTCTGTGATAATATGTAAGATAGATTTAACAATTCATTGTTTAATAGTGCAAACCGTGTTTGTTGTGCTCCGACTACTGGAATTGCCTCTGGATATTTATTTTTTAGTATCCTACCTTTGTAAATAAGCCAACGATGGTGTATGTTGGAAACTCCGTAATCCGCATTAACTTGAAGGCTGCTATGATATGTCGACATGATACACCCTCAGACTCAAGCATCAGACAATCACACTTGAAATATTGATTAAACTTGTCTGTAATTACAGAATGTTGTGCACCATCAAGTTTGTCGTAATTTTCAAACAACAATGCATATTGTTCTATACCTATCTCACTTTTACTTTCCATTAAAAGGCCATGCTCTGCTCTAATCTCATCATGTATAACATGAAAGATTTTTTTCGTGCATATACTGGCGGCATACTCCTCGAGCCTTTTAAGAGGACTTTCTCTAATTGCATTTTTCGTATTCTCTGAATCATCTTGTTAAGTAAGAAAATTACTCCTTAGATTATGTAGTCTGCAATTGTAGTGCTTCACAAACTCAGTAATAGTCTTCTTCTGATCGACTGCAAACTTAATTAATGAGTTCATTGACTCAGTCATTTGTGTTGTCCATGTCATTGCCATAAAATGTCCGCAGAAATATGCCTCAGCCCAATTTTCTTTCTTTTCAAATAAATCTAAAACTCATTGTTTATCTGCCTCATGCATCTCAACTATATTTGCCCAGCATGCCTCGAACTCATCAACTGAGCATGATTTCTTTAACAATCTCATAAAATTTGAACCAAAACCCGATACTTTGATATTTTGTCGAACATTTCTTCCAAGATGCCAACCACATAATCGATGCTTCGTTCTAGGAAACTTTGAAAAGAATAGCAGCTACCACAAATGAATCATGATCTGTCATTACAGACCTATGAACTTTACCGTTCATCGCTTCAAGAAGTGCTTCCAACAACCATTGATACGAATATAAATTGTCTCATTCCTCAAGAAAAAAAGCTCAAAAAATGCATATCGAACCATGATTATTGACTCAAAAAAATAAATAACGAGAGGATACAAATATTTATTTGTCTTGTAAGTGCTTTCAAATATTAAAACATCCGCAAACAGTCCATATTCATCTCTTGAAGCTCCATCACACCAAAAAATCCTTTAAAGCGCACCTTCTTCATCCACCTCGTATTCGTATAAAAAACCGTCGTCTTTTAATTTCATACTCTCAAATAAGGCTAGTAATGTGCTGATATCTCCTCCTTGTTTTCTTTCTTTCCGTACCTTGGTCAATCAATTAAAACCATCTTTCTTTGTTAAAGATATTCTGCCAGCTCCTCCGCCAAGCTGCTTCAACAAATCCATAACCAGGTATGACCTAAATCTGAAATATGTCTTTGATATGCCTAATTGGGCCAACCCAATAGACCTACAATTTATTTACTTACATGGCCACGAGCCCAATATTGAGAACCACTACTACCGAGGCCCAATCACCTTCGAATACGATTTTGGCCCGGCAATCTCAACTAATTAAACTTTAGCCCAATCAATGAAGTATAAATAAATATTTGAACTCATTGCTTAAGGTACGTCCTATTATCTGAGCAATACTATAACATGTATTCTCTGAACTATTTCTACTATCCGCACATTTGACTTGATCGTCGGAGGGGTTTCCGCCGGATCAACCCCCGGCTTAGTTTACGTGTTCTATGATCGCAGGTATCTCAAGGTCATCAAGCTTGTGAGCCAATGATCCACTCCACTCTTCCATCTCACCCTACTTCGACTCTCTAAGGTGATCTATCTCTAGCATCATCATTTTGGCGCCGTCTGTGGGAAGGCAGACAAGATCACGCACGTAGCGCGCAGGTTGTCCTTGAGACATTTGCTCAGGGGAGCGTGACACTGCTAACAACCTCCCACCTCGTGGAGGTTCTGGCTTGCCACTTCCTCCTACTCGTGATCGGGATCCACTACGAGATCCTCCTCGTGATGTCCCACTAGATCATCAACATGATCCACTTCTTCCCGGTCCTTGAACGTTTCAGATAACCGAGGAGACCCTTCAATGCTAACAATTGTTAGAATAGGTAACCACCAACAAGCCAACTTGTGGCTGTGCTATTTCACATTTATTATGGTAATAAACGAACCTTTTGCGTATTGATGATAAAACACCTTGGCATTCTATACATTTGTCCCTTTGTCACAAGCATAGATATAGTCCTTACAGTTATTACAAGTACTAGTAATTGATCGTTAGGATCGTGAGACATTTACTTAAGTATTATAACTGTTAAACGTGTTCCTAGTCGAAGGGTTACGCCACCAATGAGGATATCGACATTTCCCATTAAGAGACTAGCACTTAGTGTATGTGTATTGCATCTCATCAGTAAACGGTATTGTGATATCGACATGCATAAGTGGGTGCTCGTAAGTTGACAAGTTCACTGAACTCCCTCACCCTAGAAATCTCTAAGTGGTTCCCAATAATCGAGTAGAGATATATTTGGTATAGTTGTACACCATTAGTCCTTATGACCTAGACATCACCGTGACTTCACTAGAGGACCAGCTGTATCGTGACATGTCCCTGAGTTCCACCGAGGACCGTCCCAAGGGCTAGTGTTCGTGTAGTCCGAAATCTAGTGGGAGGTCTGTGCGTTGTAGTCGGGGATTCGATCGCTAAAATAGTATTGGATGTCCTGTGTGTTCTTACAGTTTGTAATCTCTCTAAGTCTCTGGCCAGAGCTGACTAAGTGATGATTAGAGAATTGGATTCTCTAAGTCATGCACGTAACGATTACAACACTTAGAACGATCGCATAGTTATTGAACTACTAAGGAGGTCTCGATGAACCAATGCCTCTAGTTCGATCGGGACATATGAATCGAATGGATCGTACTGTAAGCCAACTATATCAAAAGGTTCTTGCAGGCACTTCATTTGTATATAGGGAATCATGACGCGTAGTTGCTAGACGCCAATCTTGATTCGTTGGTGATTAAGGTGAAACGCGTTTCATCTTAAACGTAACTCTAAGGGACGAGTTTTGACCACAAAGGGTTGTGGGCCCACGGCTAGCTTACACCTGAATCATCGAGGGTCACACTGCTCGTGCAAATGAGATCTTTGAATAAACGGTCAAAGGTAAAAATGGTTTATCTTTGCATGATTGGAAATCAATATGATTGGGTCCAACATTCGTAATTTGTAATTATGAATGAGAATACGAAAAGGAAAAGAATAGGCAAACATCTTAGTGGACTTTCTAAATCGGGAAGTTTCCAAATTTAGAAAGTGCACTGAATTAGGGTTTCCTCTTTTAGAAAGTTGGAATTTGAGAAGTGGCACTCATAATGACGAGGACGATATAATCATTCCAAAAATGTAATTGTTACAATTTTCCGATCATCGAATAGAGAGAGACGAGCAAGTAAAAGAACTAACGAACTTAAGCTAGTGGGCCCGGTCCAACTTAAGCCCGTTAGGGTTTTGTACAAGACACTATAAATACTTGATTTATAGGTCTTGCACAATACACAACTCGAAAACCTAACCCTAGCCGCTCCCTCTTTCGGCCGTTCTCTCCCCACGGCCAACACCACCGTTCGGTCGTCGTTCGTTCGTCGGAATTGGCCTCCCTTTGGCCGGTTAATCGTGGTAGATTTTTTTCCTTTCATTCTTTCTGTTTATTCTAACTATTGCGTGTCTAGTGCCACATTTTAGTAGATCGAAGTATACGAGATGAAATCCGAGGAAGACTGAAGATCGAAGAATCGAGGAGCAGCCCCACGAGCCGACGTCGCACACAACCCCACGCGCCGCCCGAAGACAGCGCGTGAGCCACACGCGCCGCCGTAGCTTGCTAGCCGCTGCTGCCGCTTCGTCGTTGCTGCCCCGGATTGCACAGATTGGGTTCCGTGGCAATCTAGCTTTGCTTAGTGCGTCTACCTCACACTTCAAGAGGTAAAGTTTCGAATCCATTGTCGTTCGATTCGTTTTCGTTTAAATTAATATATGCATGTTCGTTTCAATAAGAAGCTTGTATGATTTTATGTGTCTACATGAAATTGTTTTTATTATTGCGAGCATGATTATTTGATTTAAACGCGAGCATGCTAGTTGATTTAATTTCGATTAAGTAATTAAGCATGTATGTTATTTTTAATTTCGCTGGAAGTACAAAGGTACGCAATTAATTGTTTTCAATTATCGGGCATGTGTTTATGTGTTTTAAATTCGTTTAATTCACATAAATTTTTTTTGTTTTTTCCGCTGCGTACACGTGTCTGATTCCCAACAGCAACTTCCCACCTTGTGGAGGCTCTGGCTTTCCAATTCCCCTTCCCCACATTCGGGATCCAACAGAAGTTCATCCTCGCGAGCACTCACCGGGAATTCAGCAGGGTCAACTTCTCATTGCTCCTCGAACGATTTAGATAACCGAAGAGGACCTTTAGTGTACGGTCGCAGAAGCTTCAACTCAGGCCACTGCAGTGGCACCATATATCATCACAAAAAGAGAGAACACTCACGTCGCGAGGCCACACTGGGTCCGCAACAGGATAAACTTCTCCTTGCTCCTCGAGTGGTTCAGATAATCGAAGCGGACCTTTACGGTATGATTGCGGAAGCTTCAACAGGATCAATTTCTACTTGCTCCTCGAACGGTTCAGATAACCGATGAGGACCTTCAGCGTATGATCGCGGAAGCTTCAACTCGTGCCAATGAAGTAGTGGCACCATAAATCACCACAACAGGAGTTAACGCTCCTCTCCGCAAGGCCTTTCGGGGTTCTCAACAGGATCCACTTGTTCTTGCTTCTCTAACGGTTCAGATAACCGAAGAGGACCTTCAGCATATGACCGCGGAAGCTTCAACTCGTGCTGTCACTGCAGTAGTGGCACAATACATCGCCATAGCAGGAGCCAAGACTCTTCCTGCGGCTCTACATGTGGCACAACCACCGCTATAAGGTAACAACCACCAAGCGAGTGGTTCATCGGCATCCTCATCGGACCATAGGTCTCGAATGTAACAACCCACTCATCACCGAGAAGCGCGAACTGCACAACATCCTACGTTCACATCCGCTCCCTTACGAGCTCCTCCTTCCAATGATGTCAGCGACAGTTGGAGTCCTTCAAATCCATAACAGATTTTGTGATCGCCTAATCCTAAGTTAGGGGGCTATCCCACCCCAAGGTTTGGCATCTCATCCCAATGGTTGAACATCCCATCTTAAGGGTGGTACATCCTCCTTACTTTTCAACCCCAAGGGGTTTAAGATCCCATCTCACGAGCTGTTTATGGTCTCCTTACCCCAAAGATAGACCATCCCCAAGGGGAGAACATGAACCACCTCAAAAAAAAAACAAATCGGGTACGATTGCCGAGGCAACCCCCGGGGCACGCTTCCCGAGGGGCGCGCGCGACAGACCTCTCGATGCACCCGCGCGACATGTTTTCCGAGGTAAAAATGCGGGCAAGCTTCCCGAGTTGGGCACGAGCACGATTCTCGAGGTGCGTGCAACACGACTCCCGAGGCACTCGCGCGACACGTTTTTTGAGGCAGAAAAAAAAGAAGAAAAAATAAAAAGAACTCGACAAGGACTAACGAAACACTACACCGATATACTCTCAACTTGATCCGGCGCCAATCGCGCAACGCACGCCCCGACATCTCCAACTGCACTACGCGCGCGTGCTCCTCTTCTGCGGGACCCGCACCCGCGCCTGCGACCTCAATCCACGTGATCCTCCACCGTGCGACATCGATCCACGAGCTTCATCCCTCACGTGATTTCGATCCATGCGTGCGTCCTAGATACGCGCGTCGCTCCACAGCCGTTGCGATCCAACTCGCTCGTCCTTTCTACTTCGCTGCGAGACAACTCCCACGATGAGCCAACTCGCTCGCCCCTACAACTTCGGTGCGCGACAACTCCCACGATGAGCTAACTCGCTCAGAACTACGAATCCATTGCGAGACAACTCCCACGAGACAACTCGCTCGGCGCTACCAACCCATTGCGAGACAACTCCCACGAGGAGACACCTCGCTCGGCGCTACAAACCCACGTCGAAACATCTTCCACAAGGAGCCAACTCCCTCGAAACTACGAACCCATTGCGAGGCAACTCCGACGAGGAGACAACTCGCTCAGCGCTACCAATCCATTGCGAGACAAATCCCACAAGGAGACACCTCGCTCGGCACTACAAATCCCATCGAGAAAACATCCACGAGGAGCCAACTTGCTCGGTACTACGAAGCCGTTGCGAGGCAACTCCCACGAGGAGCCAACTCGTTCGGTACTACGACCTCTCTACGAGCCAACTCGTACGAGGAGCCAACTCGCTTGCTACTACGACCTCGCTGCGACACAATTCCCAACGAGGAGACAACTCGCTCAGAGCAACCACAATCCGCGCGCTCCTCCGTCACGCGTCATCCAATGCTTCAACAACCTCGCTACGAGATAACTCCCATGAGGAGACAACTCGTTCGCAATCAGTGAATAAACAAATTCACTACACAATCGCGATCTCATGTTAGAACAGCTACAACCCTAGAAACACTTAGAGATATTCTGGGAATCTATATACCCTGACCAACTTGATTACTCAAATTTCTCAACATGTTTTCGGCGGGTCCTTCATTAAAACGTGGCCACGGTCTTAACATAGTTACGACCCATGAGATCTAACAAGGGACACGATCCCCATAAGAAAATCTTGAGAGCTTGATCCCCTCATCAAGTACATCACGCACAAAGCTATATGTAAACACATACAAACAATGCGTCAAACCATTACCAATGTCAATAAAGAGTCAACTCCCACGAGGAGATAACTCGCTCCATGCTACTACATTGTTGCAAGACAACTCCCACGAGGAGATAACTCGCTCCATGCTACTACATCGTCGCAATACAAATCCGACGACTTAAGTAACATGCATCTCGACAACTTGATCGCGACCCGCGCCACCGCCGCGAGACTCCGGCCACGCGCCAACACGCCCCTCCGACCCACGCTCCAACGCATTTTCGCACACCAACTGGCCATTCCGACATGGCCCCCACATCGACTCGAGAGTGGGGGGCTTAATGATATGCTTAATTGAGCCAACCCAATAGACCTACAATTTCTTTACCTACTGGGCCACGAGCCCAATATTGAAGACCACTACTAACGAGGCCCAATTACTTTCAAATAAGGTTTTAGTCCGACAATCTCAACTAATTAAACTTCAGCCCAATCAATGCTGTATAAATAAAGGTTTGAACTCTTTCCTTAAGGTACGTCCTATTATCTGAGCAATACTATAACATGTATTCTTTGGACTATTTCTATTATCCGCACGTCTGACTTGAGCGTCGGAGGGGTTTCCGCCGGATCAACCCCCGGCTTAGTTTACATGTTCTACTATCGCAGGTATCTCAAGGTCATTAAGCTCGTGAGCCTCCAGCTCACCCTACTTCGACTCTCTAAGGTGACCTATCTCTAGCATCATAATTTAATTAATGATATATCTAATTGGGCCAACCCTGTAGACCTACAATTTCTTTAGCTACTGGGCCATGAGCTCATTATTGAAGACCACTACTACCAAGGCCCAATCACCTTCAAATAATGTTTTGGCCCGACAATCTCAACTAATTAAACTTCAGCTCAATCAATGAGGTATCCATAAAGGTCTAAACTCATTCCTTAAGAGACGTCTTATTATCTGAGTAATACTATAACATGTTTTCTTTGGACTATTTCTACTATCCGCACGTCTAACTTGAGTGTCGGAGGGGTTTTTTCAGGATCAACCACCCGCTTAGTTTATGTGTTCTATGATCGCAGTTATCTCAAAGTCATCAAGCTCGTGAGCTAGTGAACCACTCTGCTCTTCCAGCTCATCTTATTTCAACTCTCTGAGGTGATATAACTCTAGCATCATCATTCTTCAAACTCAACATGGATTTATCGGGCATTGAAATGTATCTGTACACAAAATTACCTAATAAATTTGCATACATAATTGCATGAAATGTGAGACAAAAAAATTGATAACCAAAGGAATCAAGTAAAATTATGTACCTCTTCTTGAAACCTTGCAAATCATGATTATGTTGAGATTTAAAATCCATCACAGTATAATGTCCTGAAAAATGATCATGTGCTACACGTAAGCCAGCTTTACAACCACATCTAGTAAGAGCTTTCGTCTCTCGTTTTCTATTATTATCATCCTTTGGCCATCTACGAAACCCCTCACGTGTATAAACCTACTCCATGTACTTTACAAGATCGGCGCAGTTACGGTTCATACTTTATTTTCAAATTCCAAAACTTGCTCAGTTGGCGTATGAAGAGTAAAAAAATTCAGCATCATCAATACGCTCGAATATGAGTTGTTGGATCACATCTTCATCAATATTTTTAATATCAAAACTAATTGAATTGCCTCCCCCATCCAAACCATGATTGAGTGGATCTTCACAATTGCTACTATGTCTGGAGTAACTTTCATCCTCGAAGAAATATGGGATTGCTTCCTCAATTCCAATATTTAAATCCATTGTGCCTATTTTATTTCAAACACAACCTTAAAATCACATTGTAGATATTTAATTGAGCTTAAAAAGGAATTTATAATACAGGAAATTGAGTAATAAATTTAATCTACTTAAACAAATACATATAAATGTATACAGATCTAATGCGACTAATTGGCATGACAGAAAATCTTGGTAAGAAAAATAACATCGACGAATACTTTTGTGGAGTTATATAAGTCCAGCATATCAAATACACAGTGATTTACTGATACATAAGAATCGTTGAACTTCAAAGTGTCAGATGGGACATCTAGATAACCATACCAGAATAAAAGTAAAAGTTCTGGTGCAAGTATTGTATGAAAAACAAGTTTGCAGATCATCATATTTTATCGTATTTGCTTCTATCTTACAATCTTCATCAAGAAAGCTACTTCAAATTCACAAGAAGTAATTGACATTTCAATGTTCAATAGTATTTGAAGGTTATTTAATTAATATACACTAATGCACATATTTTTTCAAGCTTGATTGGGTTGGTAAAGCATAACTACCAATGAACATCAAATTTAGCCAAACAGTCAAATCTTAAAAAAAAAATAGAGCAACTCATCCTTTTGAATCACTACGAACAGAAGAATCAAACATTCAGATGATAACTACAAATTGACTACAGCGAGGTACATCATTATTAGGCCGTAGACAATTATTAAAACTTCAAAGAAACATAAAAATCCTAGACAAAATCCATCTGTATTTTGCTACCTGCACAATTTATAATTAATAAAAAAATGTAGTTTTGCAACCTGTTATCGTATAGATGCAAATTCTCAATCAACGGAGGGCACAATTTACTACCAGCAAAGAATAGAATTTCAGTCATGAAAACACCTTCATCTGAACGATTCGTTTAAAAAAAAAAGCACCCAATCCATCCAAATCATAAGCCATGCTTAGTATATGATACTCGAAAATAAAATAAAAGGAAATAACTTACTATCGGCAGGTCAGAAGAGAATTTTGGGCGTAGTGCTTGACGGCTATGGCAAGATTGTCACAAGATGAAAAAGAAAAACATTGCCCGTCGATGATGAATAGAGAGTTGGATAAACACGAAGAAGAACTAAGAAATAAGAAAACAAAAAAGTGTGTTTAGGGATTACGTTGATGGAAGAAACTTTTCAAGACAATTAATTGTAATCATATCTTAATTATTAATTATTACTTAAGTTTTAGTTATAAGCGTTTTTAGGTAATTTCACTTATAAGGTAGGTATCGTACGTTTTTCTTATGGGGTTCATACAAATCACACTTGTCACATTTTTATTGGTTGGTCTTCAATCGTTTAGGTCCGAGAGTACCAACCCTCTTAGATCCTAGACAACTCCAACATAAATTGGATTGCTAGTTTAAGGGTAGGTCTGTATATCTTAATTTATAACCAATTAGATACTCTAAATGTTACAGTTGATGATTTTGATTTACACAGGTAAATAAATCGTAGGCCCATTGGATCGGCCTAATTAGACATATCTTGTTTGGAGTTTTCATATGCCAAGAAAATTGTCGTCCAATATTCCACTCTACGAGTCTCGATAGGCATTCTCTTGGAGAATACTCGTTGTGCGGTCTTCGAACCAAATCAACCATCGAGGTCCGGACGAAAGTGGACACGGATCGAATAAAGGCTTCATTTTTTAGCGTATATGATGGATATGGAGGTCCCGAAGCTTCCACGTACTTTCAAGAACATCTCTTCGACAATTTACTCGGTAAGTATGTTAGTATATATATATATATATATATATATATATATATATATATATATATATATATATATATATATATATATATATATATATATATATATATATATATATTTTTTTTTTCTTTTCTAAATTTTCTTCAAAGTAAACGTATATACGAACGGGAAGAACTTCCTTGCTCAAAGAAAAACGAAATATCTGAACAAGAAATGGGGAGCTGAATGGATCGGCTCATCTTGTTTGTTTGGACTTATCTGGGACAAAACGTTTCTGCAGGGAGATTCGATAGTTGTAATGGGCATTCTGGAACCGAATACAAATCAAGTAAGAGGGGTGCGTGTTAATGTGGTCCACGGGGCAGATCAGTTTCGAAAGAAACGAACGGTTAATAAGCAAAAGAAAGGTCACACAACAATGCTTATAGGAAAATCCTTCGTGAAGGATGCAAGCAAGAATGTTTATCGAGATGAATTTGGTGAAGTTAATCGTGAGCAACTCGATGTCGTAACATTTGAAATATCACATGATATCAAATTCGAAATATTCGGATCACGCAGTCAGTGGGAGCTGTGCTCCAAAAGTGACACAGTTGCAATCGTTAACATAAGCGCTAAAGAGGTATAACTTATTATTATTATTCTATATACTAATAAAAATTTATATATTTAATTTCTTGTACTTGTGTGTGCATGTATAAATAAATAAATGATCTGCCGAGTGTAGCAAAAAGGCTCATGGAAGCTTGAGAAATGCAGGTGAGTGGAGAGACGTACACAATGATATTTGCGTTTCTATGTATACAAGTGTGCATATATATATATAAATAAATGATCGACATTTGTGCTCCATCTACTGCAAAGGTCTATCAAGGATGCTCGAATGCTAATCTTTGATTTTAAGATACGGTTAAGAATGATTCTATAGAGAAATATATTTTAGTTACTATCTAGAAAATAATTATAATTTGGAGTTTATACGGTGGTCCTAGAAATTTTCCAACTTGGTGACAAGTTTCAATTTTTTCTTTTTAATTTTATAGTTACCATCTCAGTCTCTATCTATAATTTATTTTATTTTTTATATTCCTTGGTGTACGTTCAGATCACGAGTTTGTTCCTTGCTATACATTCAAATCACAAGTTTGATCAATGATAATGTCCCTTTATTTGGGGGGGAAAAATTCATTTGACAAATTTAGGGTTAAATTGGATGAAAATTTCACATCTTGCGAAAATGTACTAATGAATTTAACTTAACTAGCAATTCTTCCGTGCAATGCATGTGTGGCATTGCAAGGAAAAAAAACAATATATATATATATATATATATATATATATATATATATATATATATATATATATATATATATATATATATATATATATGATAATTAAATTGTATTATATAAATAAATTACACTATATTTAATAATTAGTTGTGAAATTTAAATTACCAAAATAACGTTAATATTCCTACAAATATGATCATACAAATCCCAACGAAACAAATAAATTAACCAAGTCACATGACTTCCATTTAGTTGCTATATGTACGAAATATTAACCAAAAAATAATTTGTTTACAAAAAAAATAAAGAAAAATAAATTATATGCGAGTGGATTAAGATTTTTGCTAATCGATTTACAGATCTGATTTGCAATGAAAGTCATTAGAGAAAAAAAAAAGACTGGAAAATAAGAGATGTAATTAACTTAATTTTTGTTACATATGTCATTAGGGTTTCCTACGTTAATATTCCTACGAATATGATCATACAAATCCCAACAAAAGGCATAAATTAATCAACTCACCAGACTTCTATTTAGTTGCTATCCGTAAGAAATATTAGCCGCAAAATAAATTGTTTACACAAAAAAAATGAAAAAAAACTATATATGAGTAGATTAGAATTTTGCTAGCCCATTTGAAAATCTGATTTGCAATAAAAGTCATTAAAGAAAAAAGACTGAAAAATAAGAGATATAATTAAGGGTCTTTACAAATAAGCTCATCAATTGGTACTTATTCATAAAGAGATCCAGACAATAAACTCCTTTACAAATAAGTCCACACATGGTCCAAATTTTTGTAAAAGACTAAAATAGCCCCTGATACTTTAATATGCTCCAATTTCATCTTTAATTTAATTTAACCTCAATTTGACCCCAAATTTCACAAATTATTATTTTCACTTATAAATACCCATAATCCAATTTTCATGACTTTCATTTTATTTAGTTTATGTCCCAAGGTCTTAATCGTTTTATTTTTTTCTAAAATTGTTTAATGTTTAAATTCAATTATTTTTTTAATTTTGAATTTAAAGTTAATCTCATTTTTTTTCAAGTTTCAATATAAGTTTTTTTTGTTTAAAAAAACAAAAAAAATTGAAAAACCGGATCGGACCTGGACCCGGACCCGGCTTCCCGCGGGTCGGTTTCGAGTCCCCTAAAAGTCGGACTCGGACCCGGACCCGGCGGGTCCGACCCGGACCCGGACCCAACCCGCCCTGTGGCCATGTCTACCGAAACCGACTCATAAATTGACGGGTCAGGTAAACCCGGCCCATAGTCATGACGTGACTAATTCGGATTATTAATCATTATTCATGACTCTAAGTTGTTAGAAAATAGAATTCATAAAAGAAATACGACTCTAAGTTGTTATAAAATAAAATTCATAAAAGAATATGCTCGTAATAGTGAACACTAACAAATGTGTTGCGAGATTTTTTCTTCCAATTTGATTTTATTTTCTAAATTGCAACTTTTTCCTTTCTTTTTGATCATTTTTCTTTCATGGACACCTAATTTTCGATTTGCACCTATAAAACACAAAATTTACAAATTAAATCATACTCAAGCTATATAATTCAATCGTGTGTGAGTAACAGAAACTCCTTTCTCCAATCATCCCACTTTTTGCTCTGGTCAGAGACTCCATGAACTATATACTAAGAATACACATGATATCCGTACACCAAAAAAATCATTTACGATTTATTAATTGGAAAGTAAAAGTAGATATTAGAGTAAATCTAATAGTATACATAAAACTTGAGTTATTAATTACTCATTTGATATTTGAGATAATATTTTAATACATACACATTTTATATTCTATTACGATTATGGTTATCAAATTAATTTTCAGTCGGAAGTTTATGGGCTATTTTATTTGTAATTTCCACATGTCAATTTAAGATTGGATCTTTAGATGATTATTTTTTTTTATAACACAATTTCTAGGAAGTATTTTACATACAAAGAGGTGAAATATCAAAATAATTATCCATTTGATACTCCCATTGTAGGAGATTTTTTAGTTTTGATGTATCAAAAATGTGGATTATGTGTTTGATAGTTCATTGATATTCCCATTAGAGTTGCTCTTAAGTTAAAGTCATAAGTACATTGAATAAACATGTGAAAATTTCTCCATCCAATTTAAACTAAAACTTAACGGATGACAAAAATTGTAAAAATGTGACATCAATTGATCTCAGAATCTCAATTAACTGGGGCGAAAAAATCAAAACGTGATATACTATATAGACAAGAAAAATGTTATTATTATATTTTGTTTTAGGTTATTAGCATTATGCAACCTGTGAATTGTTTGTTTATGCACTTTGACAACTTAACAAAAAATATTTGCACATGCACGCCCAAACTCATATTTTTTTTGTGCCACGTTGCCACTTATTCTTTATTTTTCTGGTCATTTTGGCCGGAATTCAAAACATGTGGGCTGCACATGACTCTTGGAAGGACATGACGGTATTTTTAAATTGAAATACCTAAGCTTGATTTCTCTCCTACGTTTATTCTCTTCTTATTCCATAATTTTCTTCTCCATAAGTTTTTCACACTCTCGATTCCACCTTCTCTCGAACCAATAACATCAGATCAGCCTCACCAACACCAAAATACACAAACACCCGATCGAGTTCTCTTGTGCTAATGCACCCCGAAATACAATTATAATAGTATAAAGATAACATTCTCCAAAATAAATATATGCCTAATTTCTTCTGTTTTCTGAGTTCCGCAAAACTCCAGCTGTTTGAGAATTTCTAACAACGGCAAAATCACACATTGGACCCAATTTATGAATCGGATCATCACCGCCCAACATTCTCGCATATTTGCGTCCTGCGCAAAAATTTGCGCGAAGGTTGTGTTTGCAACCCGCGTCGAGAAAATCTATAAAAAAAATTCCTTTCTTTTGTTATTGCTGAATTATGGCTGATTCCTGATGGAATTTTAGGTGTATATGATGGTTGTTGAGGGGTCAAATGTGGTGTTAGCGTGTTGGGAGCTTTTTGCAATTTTGGTGGTTCTGTTTTGAGGGGTAGATTTAATTATCCAAACAAGATGGGGGTTTTTGTAATTTGATCATACCTCAGGGGGTGTTTGTAATTTACCCTATATATATATATATATATATATATATATATATATATATATATATATATATATATATATATAGAGAGAGAGAGAGAGAGAGAGAGAGAGAGAGAGAGAGAGAGGAGAGGAGAGAGAAAGGAAATTAATATTTCTTTTTTTTTTTTAAAACCGGTTCAAACGGTTAGAACAACTGTCGGTTTCCAGTTCCAAAAATGAGGAACCAGAACCGGAACCGAACCGAACCGTAGTCGTCTACTCGGGTTAAAAAGAAGGCAACCGAAAATGGTGTCTGTTAAGAAAATATTAGCTAATATAATGAGATAAGGGATGACATTTTTCATGGTGATATGAGTGATGAAATATTGATTTTACAAAGTGAAATTGGAAAATCAATTTAATATGTTTTCGTTTGAGCTTTATGAATACCCTAGAAACCGTTTTCTAGTGTACTGACCTTGACATTCTATAATGCACCTAAAATATTTATCAATAGTGTTCTAAAAATCAGCCGAGGCGGCTAATTAATCTGTCTCCGAGGTAGAGGCGGTCCCAAACCTTTATGATTTTAGTGTAAATGTCTGAAAAATCAGTTTTTTGCCTGTGAGGTGGTTTTAGGCGGTTTGAGGCGGTCAAACCTTTAAGGCGGGTCAAACTCGGTGGCAAAAATCGGCCAAAAATCGTTTCAAAATCGGTTTTCTGTTTTTTCTTTTTTCGGTCAAACCTTTAAGGCAGGTCAAATTCGGTGGCAAAAATCGGTCAAAAATCGTTTTTTTTTTTATAATTCAAAATAAAAGTTGAGATTTTAATAAAAAAATATGAGTTTATGCTTTATTTTGTTAATGTTAACTGTTATTGTTAAAGAACTAATGATGTATGCTAGGAATGTTCAAGAATAAATGTAAATTCAAAAAAATTGTTTTTTTGTTTATATTTTATAAGGATATTTATGTATCATAATCTTATTATTAGTAAACTTTTATTATAGTATTATAATTTATACATGATGAAGATATAACTATGTTTAAATATCTTTTTACATATGTTTTGAGCATTTATAAATAATATCTACAAATATATTAAATTAAATTTTAAAAATCGATTTATTTCCGATTTATCACCGATTAATCACCACCGCACCGATTAATCGTGAATCGATGCCGTACTACCTCCGATCCGATTACCGCTTTTTACAACCTTGTTAATTAATGAACCTCAACCCTAAGAATAAATCTATCAAAAAATAAAATAAAATTATCTGGGGTAGCTTTGTAGGTAACTTGCAGGTCCGTATAGACAATTGTCATTTTCATAATTCTTGCACATCTTCATCCGATATTCTTCCATATTCACACTATTTGTCTGGCGTAGCTTTGTAATAGATAGGTTAGGGTCCTTCACACTATTTGTCGCCATTATAGCGGTACTCTTTTTCCTTGTGTAGGCCCAGAAGGTTTTCACGAGGCTCCAAACATGTCAATATTAATGGAATTATAAAGTCTTTTTGGCAAAAAAAAAAAAAAAAAAAAAAGAGAGAGAAAAAATAAATAATAATAATAATAATAATAATAATAATATTAATTATTAATTATTAATTATTAATTATAATAATAATAATAAATAATAATAATAGTAATAATAATAATAATAATAATAATAATAATAATAATAATAATAATAATAATAATAATAATAATAATAATAATAATAATAATAATAATAATAATAATAATAATAATAATAATAATAATAATAATAATAATAATAATAATAATAATAATAATAATAATAATAATAATAATAATAATAATAATAATAATAATAATAATAATAATAATAATAATAATAATAATAATAATAATAATAATAATAATAATAATAATAATAATAATAATAATAATAATAATAATAATAATAATAATAATAATAATAATAATAATAATAATAATAATAATAATAATAATAATAATAATAATAATAATAATAATAATAATAATAATAATAATAATAATAATAATAATAATAATAATAATAATAATAATAATAATAATAATAATAATAATAATAATAATAATAATAATAATAATAATAATAATAATAATAATAATAATAATAATAATAATAATAATAATAATAATAATAATAATAATAATAATAATAATAATAATAATAATAATAATAATAATAATAATAATAATAATAATAATAATAATAATAATAATAATAATAATAATAATAATAATAATAATAATAATAATAATAATAAAAATAATAATAATAATATAAAAGTATGAATGTTAGGAAATGTTTCTTCCATTTTATAAAACACGCGTACTAGAGCCAAAGCTTATAGCAGATTTCTTTGCAGATTATGATTTATTGATAATGTATTCTCCATTTGACTTAATTCATAAATAACTGGGCTTTTGCTAGCTTTACATATATAATCCATTTGAGTCGATGTTTATGTTGTTTCACTCCTTGTTTAGTGCGTCATTCGAAACAACTTCTGATTGTTGCATTTTCTACTAGGTACAGTAAGATTAATTTAGTGAAATGCTTTTTGGGGTGTGAAAATTGCTATTTACAACTCATTCCCCAAAAAAACATTTCACTCTCTAAAAAAAAATAAAAAAATCTCTCTTAAAAAAATATTTCAAAAAATTCGAATTGAAACAAAATCAAGCCAACTTCTTCCAAATTTTCAGGTATTTTCAACTCCTAAATGTTTTAATTGCATTGGGGAGGAAAATTTTGTTGTAATTGCATGTTAAACAGCCCTAAAAATCAAATTTTAGGGTTGTTTTTGGGGGAAATATGCGCACGGTGAACGCCTAAACCGGGCGTTCAACAGCATGTTTCACGCCCGGTTTGGGCGTTCAGTTACAGTTTGCGCGCCCGGTCTGGGAATGGGCGCCTGGTTTGGGCTCCCGGTTTGGGCGCCCGGTCCGAGCGTTCAACAGTGTTTTTTTTTTTTATTTCAATTTTACTCATTTCAATTTTTTTTTTCTTATAATTTCAATTTTACTTATTTCAATATCTCTTATATTTGCAGGATGTCTAATTCGATTAAAAATCTAAAAATGGAAAAAGGGAAGTGGCCTATGATTCGTTTCCCTGCGGATCCGGTGGAGGAATTTACTGCACAATGAGAGGGTAGAACACATAACCGAAAGGTTACTAGTTCTACACGGTGTGGCGAACGACCACGAGCACTTGCGGCGATAGAGAGGGAGGCCAATGCGAAGATAGATGCAAATATGGATCCGCAGGAGGACGAGGATGACGCAGGAGTACGTTTTCAGGGGCAGTATCATTTTTCGACTCCTGATTTTCCATTAGATGACGACGACGAGGAGGATCCGACCCCGCCTCTTACTTTGACTAGAGTTGCTACTACTTCCGGTGGTTCTACTCCTGTCCAAAATCCTAAATCCCGCCCCGCTCGGAAACCTAAGGTTCCTTCTCGACCTTGGCGGTTGACTTGTCGGGCACCCGGTGGTCCTCAGATGCCTGACTTGATTCCGAGTTTCGGAGCACAAGTTGCCTACGACATTTGGGAGGGAAAGGTAATACTTATTAATTTTAATAATTTTTTTTAAAGTGTTTATACTTGATTGTGTTATACTTAAATATGAATATATATTGAACATGCACGACATATGCTTAAGTTGCGGTCACACGACAACTCGACTTGGTCAGGTCCCATCGATGCTCGTTATGTTTCACTACTAGAGAGTACATGATTGTATCACTTGCGTGGTTGTTCTTTCCCTCAGCACAATAATCCACTAATCGAGGTTTTTATGGAGAGGTGGGAGCCAGACACCAACACTTTTCATATGCCATTCGGAGAGATGACAATTACTCTCCACGATGTGCATTACATAATGCATTTTCCAGTTAGTGGACATCGCCCTAACACTACCATGGATAAGGCACAGATGATTGAGGCAGGTGCGAGAGCGTTTGGTATTGACGATGCACTTATGGAGCAGTGGTGGTACGGTGGTGGCCCCCGGTTAGATGAGTTGGATGTGATGTACAGTAACAATCCTACGTTTCCACCCGAGTTTCGCGTACGAGCATATATTGCTTACTTGCTCGGAAAACTGTTGTTCGTCGACAAAAGTGGATCGAAGGTGAAAGCATAATTTTTCCCACATTTAGAGTACATCGATCAGATTCACGAATATTCTTGGGGTTCTGCTACATTGGCCTTTTTGTACCGACAGTTGGGTATGGCTTCGCGAGCTGAGGTTGCGCAGGTTTGTGGTTGTCTGACGCTGTTAGCGGTACTTTTTATTTTTTATTAATCAAGAACTTTTTTATTAATAACTTTCGATGTTATGTTTAACATTTCGTATTATTATTCATGTAGTGTTGGGTATATGAGTATTTTCCGTTCTTCCGGCCTCCGATGGTTGATGCACCGTGTAAGATGTGGCAGGTGACACATCATATCCCTAAGGAGGAGGATATAGTTGTCGAGTACTGTCGACGTCTTGATCCCATGCGTGCGTCAGATGTAAGTAACAAGTTTAAATAATTTATTATTTATGTATCTACTATTTTTATCAATGCATGCCTATTGATACATACAATAGATGAATTGGACGCCATTTGGGTTGAATGTGGAACGTGATGTTGACAAGACCGTCCGCCACGGGACTATTCGTTGAATGGATACTGTCGAGCGTTACATGCCCTATAGAGATTTGCGTCAGTTCGGCTTTGTTCAAATTATTCCGGGCTCCCTATTCTTCTGCTTCGAGGTGCTAAGAGGGAGAGAAAATTAGCATATTACAAAGTTGACTACGAGCCTGGCGATGAGTTTTGGAGTATCTCCCACGTTCACATGCTTGATCGAGATTATTATGGTCGTTTGGCATCTCCGGCTTGGGAGTCGGACGAGCGTTATTTGCCATGGTATCTCGACCGTACCCACCCCCGTATAGATCCTAGTTTCGAGCCCGTGGAGAGAGCGGAGCCATCTGCAGTTTCGTTTGTATACGACATCACCCAAGTGTTGCATCCATACTTTTACGATCACTTGCCTTCGCCGAATATTCCTGCATATCGCGCCATACCCGATGAATTCTTCAAGACGATCCATGACATGTACACCCCATTCGCTGAGTATTTACAGTTGCAGCGTCTTGATATAGATGTTGATGACGAGCAAGATGCAGGAGACTCAATGGTACGGCATTCTCAGGCCAGACGTCGGACGAGGTATACTTCGTTCTTGGTTTGTTTGTTTTTTTATTCAGATTTCGCCGATGTTGGACTGTTTGTTTTCTTGTTTTTGTTCGGATTTGATGATGTTGGATTGTTGTTTTCTTTTCGGATTTGATGATGAAGTTGGATTGTTGTTTTGTTTTCGTATTTGATGATGTTTTATTGTTTTTTTTTTTTTTTCCGGATTTTATGAAGTTGGATATGCTTAGAGTTTTCGAATTATTCGTTATTACTTATTTGCTATTGAAATTGCGTAAAAATATGTTCATTTACTGCGCATGTATGCCTTCTCGGACGGCCGTCCGAATTTTTAGTTCAAATTTCAGACGACCGTCCCAATTCCAGAGGCTTTATTCAAATTCCTGACGGCCGTCCGAAATCCAGGTGTATTTCTCTGACAGCCGTCCCAATTCCAGAAGCTTTATTCAAATTCCAGACGGCCGTCCGAAATCCAGGTGTATTTCTCGGACGACCGTCTCAATTCCAGAGGCTTTATTGAAATTCCAGACGGCTGTCCGAAATCCAAGTATATTTCTCGGACGGCCGTCTCAATTCTTGATCTTTTGACTTCTTCACTTTTCACCCACCTTTTCTCCTAAATTACAGATCATCTATTTATACATTTAACAATGTAAAAATATACACTTAACACATTATAAAGTACTAAGTTTGACATAATAAAATATTACAATACATTAAATCCGATAGAACTAAACTAAATCAAACACTATTTAGAATATCCCGCGCTAGACGTCTGTCTCGCAGCGCCTCTGTCAAATATGCAACACTATCATTGATGTACCTCCGCCACTGCAAGTTAAAGGGAGGAAGTGGACTATTGTCAGCCATCTTCACATACACAAAGTGATTTCCTGCATTAAGATGCAATATAGTCATCTGATAAGATAGATGTGAAACACCTTCGGGACCCAAAGTGGCAAATAAGTCTGATTTCCCGAACTACTAGCCGACAACACCAGAGCGTTGTAACATGTTGCTACGACCACGCCCACGCCCGTGATGGTCATCCACTTTTCAACTGGTGCTTGAGCGTTGTCCCAATGGGCGACTTTCGCCAACACCTGATATACATAATTACCACCACCGAAATAATCCTTGAACAACTCCTCATTTCTTCTGATACAATTATAAATATCCAATCTAACATCCCTCCAATCATCCTCGAGATCTTTCACTTCTCACGCAACGCTTCTATAACCACAATTACCATCCCCTCGAACGTCCGTCCATGTCACAATCTCAGGAACAAGGCAGAAATGAAGATGTCAAAAAAAATCAGGTCGGGGCATTCGTACCATTTCGGGTCCACTCACAGTCAATGAATGGCTACAGTTTCTGTCTCCCCAGGATGCATTCGTTCAAAAACTACATATATCACATCAATGATCTCAATTTCAGACCGTTGACACAGCTCATCAATTAATCCGTCTAGTCGAAACATAGCATGTGTCCTGTGATCGGAAATGGAACCAACACTTTCTTCTTGGCTACCATCCACCAAAATTGTTGTCCTCCAAAACAAGTGAACATCCTCCGCATGAAACAAATCACCTCGCGAATTCACCTTAATATCAATTTTATGTTTGCAAGGGAGGCCCTGAGTTGTCCTCTGAAAATGAGTGCAGCTGTCTAAATCTGTCTCTATCTCAGCGTCCAAAAGCTTTAGAGAGGCATGATTTACAATTCCACCGGACAAAATTTTAAACACAGGCACATTAATCGTCTCAGCCCGAATCCTCTTTGACTTCGCAAATTCATTCATGATCCTATTAAACTGATCTGTTATTTGTGAATGATAATGTGCCCAAAATGTGTCAAATCCACATGTGGACGCATCCAACCATCTCTTCAATGCTCTATGGTTACTTTCCACCCTAATATGATTAAAATATGTTACGTTTCAGTACACAAAATAGCATTAAGTTAAATATTTGTATTTAACAAAAAATAAATACCTGCTAGTCGCTGTATTGCCCAAATGAAAAATATAATATGTCCATGCACGAAAAAATTTCTCTTTGTATATGATTCAAGCGTCTTGGAGGTACTCGATCAGCTGTGGATAATTTGCGTACTCGTCCATCAAAGCCATGTAATTACCGTTGAAATCTTCCTCAGATAGGGATGTTACAACATTTTGCCACGGGCCACGTACGAATGCAATCCCTCGCGACATACTATTGCCCAAACATCGTGCAACACGACGACCCACATTTATGTTATTGTGCCAAAGACATAAAAGATGATCCACGGTCGGAAATACATTCTGTAAAGCCTTCAAGAGTCCTAACTCTCGATCAGTCACAATTACACTAGATAGAGTGTCTGGGGGGTAAAGTCTTTTCAGTCTCTGCAATATCCAGGTATAATGGTCTTCATTTTCATGGTGCATAAATACCACTCCAACAGTAAAATTACTACTCACAAAAGTAACACCAACAATCTCCAACAAAGGCGTTTTTTTATTGATTGGTTTTGTAAGTACTGTCAAGTAGTATAACGTACGAAAACTTACTTAGCAATTCGACATACTGATGGTGAGCCCACGTCAAATCAATAACTTTATGTGTTGTTTCATCAGTACGAATCCACTTGTAATAGTTGTGCTCCTCAAGCAACCCAATCAAATGTTGCATCACTGTATGATCTGATGGGATCTGAAGCCCAGGATTCAATAAAAATTCGGAAGAGGTTCTAGATTAGCCGGTTTAATTTTATTAACATGCTTTGATTAGATTCGTTTAAAGTGGAATAAATCTAATCTAGCAACTTACAATTTTTGCGAGCAGATTCGTTTCTATCTTCGGCGCACGAACGAGGATCCACACCAAGCCTTCAATCCTCGAAACACTGCTGTCGGAAATTCACAGCTCTCTTCCTTCACCAATATCTCCCATATGGTTGAGCCGATGGAGAAACTCTTCTGACGGATTATAGTACTATGGGTTAGGAATCTACTATATAAATTTCAAGCCAATCGGACAAAGTGTTTATTTATGGTGAATTTCTTCGCAGGAATGCTCAGAAATTTTGGGAATAAATATTTGCTCTAAAAACCTATAATCTTCTATTGTATATCCAAGATTAATAATTCTTCTACAAGGGTGGACTTGTACTAGAAGAAAACTAAATCTATAATCGAGAAACTTAGAGAGAAAAGAAGAAGAGAATATAGCACAAGGAATTTAGAGTCACACATAGAGATGATTACATGGAAACAAATCTCACTCCTTCTATAACTCTATATAGTCGAAAGTTGCAGTCCAATGGGGACTTAATTTTCGGCTATATTAATTCAAATATATAATATTGGTTTATTTTCTCGATTAACTAGAAAATTCATTGGGCTACAATAGAGACTAAATGAGAAAATATAAATCGGGCAACTAATAATTAATTAAATTCAAACTCTTAAAAGAATTCATTTAATTAATCATTAAATAATTTTCCACTACCAAATAATTATTGAACTCCCGTTTATATTCTCAAATATTACATTCGAGCTCCGGTCGATCATTACTTAGATTCTTCCCACATTAAGATATCTTATAACCACCAAATAATTTATTCAGTGCTAAATAAATTAAATGATTTCTTTTCATGAGTCTTACCCGCTTAACTTATTTGAGTATGCCGGATACGAAATCCACCTGACCAGAACTTGGCATAAATAAATCTTATAAGGTACTCAAGGGTTATTATTAATCTCATATTTCAGAGATGTGGGATTCCTTTATTAATTTCCACCTATTAATTCTTAATGTCTCTACCCAACGCACCGGGGGCCATTTGACTCAATATAGGAATCTCTCCCATTGTGACATCAAAGTAGAGATCATCAATTAAATATGTACGTTAATTATCTAGGGATTAAGAGAGTAGGTAATTTACTTTCAACTAGAAATAATGCAGTTTCATTTATGAACAGTGATGAAACAATTATTTCACTTTGTCCAATTCAACACATGCCGGGTGTGCTAGCACAATAAGTCAAAAAAATAACTACAAAAGTTATTCTATGTTTACTGTGATCAAGATCAATCACTTAAATACTGTGCTACAATCTTTTACCGATGGTTAGTCCATTTCCATCTAGATTGTGAACGTTGATCTTTATATTCTAAACGAACTTTCGAAATGATCTTTCTGTGCGCCATAGCACACCATTTCGAATATTATTAGAATATTAGACTCGTACATTTAATTAATTGACAAAACATCAATCAAATGTACTGAATGCCCTAGTGCAGATTCTCATAAAATGATAATATACTATTTTATTAATTCAATAATAAAATTATGTAGCTAAAAACGAGACTTTTAGTCTACTATCCTGACATGGTCACCCCTAGCTTCTTTTTTGAAATGATCATTTGCATTGTATATTTGTTTCATATACGCATTGAGACCCAAACCATTTTGTTTCAAGTGAGTCATAATCTTCTTCAGCGGCACATGACTTTTTGACAAATCTTTAATAATATCCAACTCCTTTTTAGACAATGGACTCAGCCCATGCCCATACGTATATACCGGATACTGATTATGTTTCCGATATAATATTATGAGCTCCCATCCATCATCCAATCGTTTCACTCCCGCAACCTGAAAACCACAATGATTTTTTTTTGCTACCAGTCCATCTTCTCGAGCGCGCAGTTAGGTTAGTTGATGGCGTATCTCGTTTCGCCCCAAATAGGTCACAAGTCAGGTACGTTTTATTAGGTTTAGGGCCACTTTTTGTAATCAACTTTACAAAAAGATTTCTATCAACGGACTTCGCCCAATCTACTAGCTCGTCCTTGGAGTCAAACAATTGATATGTTATAAAATAATCAGTATGATCGACTTCAACTTCAGCCGTATTGTTTTTGGTTTCCCTAAAAACAAACGTGAAAAAAAATTAATAAAAAAATAAAAACCAAAAGGGAGGGGGGGCAAACCGGCCGCCCGAAGTAGTGTCACACGCCTGGTTTGGGCGTGGACCGGCGTTTTACAGGCCCGGTTTGGGCGTGGATTGATGGTTTACACGCACAACTTGGGCGTGTAAAACATCTTCGGGCGCCCGGGTTGGGATTTTGACCTTTCTATCCAGATTTTTCGAACGAAATGACGAAATTTTTACCTCGTTGTGATGTGTATCCCGATCTTCATCCGATGCGCTCATTTGTGTTCGTATATCACTTCAACAAAGATGATTTTAGGCCAAATTAGTGACGAGAGTGATTTTGTCTAGAGAAAGAAAAAAAATATATGTATGAATTGCAAATAGCAATTTTTGGAACCCAAAAAGTAAGTCCCGTAATTTAATTGAAAGTACAATTTTAATTGTGCATCTAACTTTCCGTGTACAAACTTAACACATAACAACATTTCATCTCAAGTCTAATCTTTTGGGTTCTACTACACCACACACTAAGGCCTTTCATATCAAATTTGGTTTCTAAAAAAAGTTTTGCATGTGCCACAAGGTGGACTACAAACCTCTAGCAAATGTACTTGTATTATACAACTTAAGAATATTTTAAATTTACTAATTAATTTATAGGGCAAATGGCAAATAGACTCATGATAAGGGCATTAAATTAAAATAGGGCATTCAATTTTTTTGTCTTTTAAATAAATTTAGCTCATTCAAACTTATTTGCAAATAAGGAAAGTCCTTTTATATATACTAAAATTACCCCTAATTCATTGAAACCATATTCAACTTCAATTTCATGATTTACACCTCAATTTAGCCCAATTTCATTAATTAACCAATTTTAACCCTAATTTCAATTTTGACCCGCCACTAGCTGAGACCGCCGGTCGCCGCCGTTAACCGCCGGAGACCGGCGTTGACTTTTTTTTTTTTTTGTAAACTTTTTTTTTCCGGTAGACCAACTGCCGTTGACCGCCGGGTCTTCGGCGTTGATTTTTTTTTTTTTAATTTTTTTTAAAAAAAATTATTTTAATTAATATTACTGTCTTAGCTGCTAAATTACTGTTTCCAGTAGTTATTTAACTGTTGGAGACAGTAAATTAACTGTTAATTGACTTTTTTTTTCTTCTAAAATATTTTTATTAATATTACTGTCTTCGCTGCTAAATTACTGTCTCCAACAGTTATTTAACTGTCGGAGACAGTAATTTAACCGTTAATTGATTTTTTTTTAATATTTTAATTAGTATTATTGTATTCATTGCTAAATTACTGTCTCCATCAATTATTTAACTGTTAATTAACTTTTTTATTCTTAAAAAAATATTTTTAATTAATATTACTGTATTCGTTGTTAAATTACTGTATCCAGTAGTTATTTAACTGCCGGAGACAGTAATTTAACTGTTATTTGACTTTTTTTATTTTGAAATTTTTTTCTTAAAAAAAGTATTTTAATTAATTACTGCCTTGGCTGCTAAATTACTGTCTCCAACAGTAATTTAACTGTCTTAGACAATAATATTACTGTTCGGGAAAGTAATATTCATCATATTACTGTCCCAAACAGTAATATTATTGTCTGAGACAGTAATTTAGTAGCCAAGACAGTAATATTAATTAAAATATTTTTTTCTAAGAAAAAAAATTCGAAAAAAAGTCAACGCCGGAGACCCGCGGTCAACGGTGGTTGACTGGCCGAAAAAAAAATTCAGGAAAAAAAAAAAAATCAACGTCGGAATCTGGCCTGAAAAAAAAATTATTTTGGGGGTTAATGTGATATATTTGTTTAAATCAAGGGTCAATGTGTAATATTATGGAAGTTAGAGCATAATGGATGGAATTGATAAGAATTATATTATGGAGGGTGGGATGGATTTCATTGAGAGACTATTTTTTTTTTTTTTTTTACCAATGTGCATTTTTGCCATTCGTCCTAATTTATAAGGTGTATGTTAACTTTTATGCACAAGTACCTGACCAACCATCTTTCTTATTTTAGGTTCATCATTCATGAGTTATATCTGGGATAATTACAGTTTTGGTCCCCCAAGTTTGCAAGTTTTTCACTTTTGGTCCCCCATTTACCGCCGTTAACAAAATACACACTAATGTTGTCACATTTTAACATATTTAGTCCCTTCGTCTGTTTGACCGTTAAGAACTAACGGTCAAGGGTTGAATTTGGGATTTTTCTTTGAGAAAATTACATTAAGACCCCTGTATTCTTTCAAAATATTGTAAAAACCCCTAAAGTTTTATCCAACCATAATTTTAACCCCAATTTCATCAATTAAAAAATTTTAACCAATGACCCCGTTTTTTCAAAATCGGGTAATACGACGTTGACTTTCTTTTTAACTCGGTTGACTCTTTTTTCGATTGATCTTTTTTTGTCGTTGTTGACCGATGTTAAATATCGGGTTAACAACGTTGATATTTTTTTATTGATTTTTATTTAAATTGTTGAGTAGTTAGAAAAATATAATTTAAAAAAGAAAGTCAAAGATGATAATCAGCGAGAAAAATAATATCATAAAAGAAGTCAAAAAAAAAATAAAAAAAGAAAACGTCAACGCAGCTCAATGACGGAAAATTTATAAGACAAATAAAAAAAAGATAATAATTAACGGCCGGTGTTAACCCTAAAAACCGTTGTACTGGAGTGGTTATCTCATTTTCAAATTACTCCGCACATGCCTAATTCATCTTCTTCATATTTTTTTTAGAAGAAATTTGGGATGCATTGGCGGTTCCACGGAAAACAAATGAGGGGAAGAAATTACGGATTTTAGAATTTTTTTTAAATTGTATTTAGGTCCCAGAATTTTAGATAAAAACTTTGTTAAAAGTTTGTAATTTTAATATTACGATACTAGATATTTATACAATATTATTATTATATTATACAATAATAATATTGTGTTGATCGGGAAAAAAAAGTCACAGAAAAAAGTTCCAAAAATAAAAATATAAAAAATTCAACATTGTTAGCCGAGAATACAATGTCGGTGAACGACGTAAAAAACAGTATTAAAAAAAGTTAATGCCGAAACAAAAAGTTAAAAAAAATATTTAACGGCGGTCAAAGGTCAGCGGTAATGGTGGCAAAAATGGTGGTCGTTTGTCAAAATTGATTAAATGATGAAATTGGGGTTAATTTAGTGTTGAAAAATATTTTAGGATTTTTTAGAATATTTTGAAAGAATACAGGGGTCTTATTGCAATTTTCTCAAAGAAAAACCTCAAATTCAACGGTTGACCGTTACTTGTTAACGGTCAGACAGACGGAGGGACTAAATGTGTTAAAATTTGACAACATTAGTGTGTATTTTGTTGAACGCGGTAAATGGGGGACCAAAAGTGAAAAACGTGCAAACTTGGGGGACCAAAACTGTAATTATCCCGTTATATCTCTTACACTAATAAGGCCCATCCATTTGAAATTTTAAAACTTATGTGATTTTCGAAATTTTTCAAAAATTTCAAAATTTCCTATTCTTCTGGAATTTGAATGAATTTTGAGATTTCAAAAATTTTGGAATTTGAATTGAAATTGATTTTATACTTTCAAAAAAATTTGGAAATTTTCCGAAAAAGTTAATTCTTATCGATTTCATCCGACTGTCAACCCTATTTACCTAGTATTCATATTTTACGGTGTCTATCTTCAAAAGCACTAAAAAAAATAAAAATACTAAAACACCATAAATCTGACAAAATAACTAAACAAGAAATCTTGTACTCATCAACATTCTCAATTATTTCTCTCGTCCGTCAACATATATACAATTTTTTTTTTCTTTTCTGAAAACCAAAATATATATTATTTTATAGAAGCCAAATATGGAGGAAGAGATGGACCCATCTTAACAATGTCTGGTAGCTCGCAAAAGCATGAGCTAGCTTACAGACGTTGCACTACAATTTTGTTATTTTCTTATAGATAGTTTAAAATATGAGAAAATTAGCAAGACTTTCCCTCATCTAGGAAATATAATTAAGGAATATTTTCCCCTCAAAATTAATTAGAGAAAATCCCTTTTCCTTTAAACTAATCCTCATAACAAATCTAAATTGTCTAATATATCTCTTTAATTTTTTTATGATTTTGCAATTACAGTTTAATGAAAGTCATTGATTCTCTCATTGAATGTGCCAAAGAAATTGGTTGAAGTTACATCTGCTTCAAGTTACAGTGTTCAACAGATTATATACACTAATGTACATTATTATACATTCCTGGTTACATATGCATATATTTGTACATTTTCGATTTGTATTTGTTGGTTATGAGGTGATTTATAATATAAATATTGAAATTGTAAATTTTTGTTGTTGGGTTTATTAATTTCTTTTGTATAAGCCAGTCTTCGTGAGTGTACATAATTGATCGACTAAAAATATGGGGTACAAAAAAAGAACATAAATACGAATGACTATCTATAATTTACTACAGTTACGTGTAGTTATTTTCAGTACAGTAAACATATTGATTTTATTAAAAAAAATTAAAAAACATTAAAAAAAATATTAGTAAAAATTATATAAATTTAAATAATAAAATAAACAAATAGTTCTTTAAAAAATAATAATAAAAATATAAATAAATCAACGAAAATGCTAAATGTATAACAAGAAATGCCGAATGTAGTTTGGCCGAAAATTGCATATAAGAGCTGTATATATAGTACTTTCGCATCTCTAAGGATATGCCAAATGATGATTTTTACTTGTGATTATCCCTAATTTATTAGGCACCTAAGAGTGTATATAAAATAAGCTCTTATATTTAATATGTTAAAGCATATTTTAAATTTATGTTGAAAATATAATAAAAGTATTTAACAAAAACTAACGATACTGCACTTACAAGGTCTGCATGAAAATACTATTAAAAAAAAGTTTGGTCTACATAAATAAACTGATAAAAGTACGTACACAATAATGAAGTAAACAAAAGACTATATGTTGAGTTTTTAAATGTGTTGCTTATCTCTAAGATATAAAATAATAAAAAGAGATTTATATATCTATATAATATGTTTATAAATATAATATAACTTAAAAAGATTTATATATCTATATAATATAATTTTAAATATAATATAACTTAAAGATATTATAGTTTATAATATCTGTGAACACAATTTACAAAATATATTTTTATGTTTTGCTAGTATTTTTAGTTTTTCTTATATGATATTCCGTTGACATATATAGGGGTAGAAATCGGACATAATGGATATGGGTTTTTTCGAAAAAAAATTCAATTTTTTTCCCTTAAGTACAAAATGGGTTCCAGTTTCTGTTAACAAAAAGTTGGAACACAAAAACTTATTCCGATTTCGGAATGTCTCAGAATCGGCAAGATTTTTGACATCATATTAGTTTATAATCTCTTGTTCCAATTCGGATACAATGAAAATTTTATCTTTTTTTGAAATTTTGCAGGAAAATGCAAGAAAATCTAAAAGAAAGTTCGACAATATGCAATAAATAAAAACACATGTAGAAACAACAAATTGAAACATAAATTTTCTATAAGAATACAATGCAACTTAAAGTTTCTGATACCAATTAATCATTTCTAAGATTTTAATTTACTTGTCCCTTCGGTATTTGTATTTTTCATTTAAAACATAACATAAGTTTATATTATTGAATTACAAAATATATCGTAAAGTTATATATATATTTCGGAAAACCGTAAATATATTCAGAACTGAAATCAGCTCAGGAATCGGAATTTTCGGTAATTTTATATACCATTCCGGTTCCGTTCTAAATAAGTTTAGAAAAATTGAAAATTAGCAGTTCGAAAATCGGAATAAAAAATACGGTTCCAAATTCGGATACTTTCGGATTGAATTTCGCACTTCAAAAATTTCATTCCGATTTCCGTCCCTAGACAAAATATGCTTTCTTTCTTTGCATAATCTGTAAATTTTAAAACAAACATTATGCAATTTCCAAAAAAATAAAATATTATTTTGTAAATTTAAATTATGAATAAGGCAAATTATTTATTTTAAATTAGTTATTGTAACTTTTAAATAGCGTAGAAACCCGAAAATGTAATTTGAAATAATCATGATAGATTTTGAATCGTGAAAAGGGTCGAACTACGAATAACTGGGTGGGGCCATCATAAGCGGCATCTTAAAAGAAACCCGAAACCCTAATTTTGTTACAAATATCAGCAACTCAGCGTTCATTAGGGTTTCACAGTGCATTTTAACGGCATTTTAACGGCAATGTATTTGAAAATTCGGTGAGAATATTGACTCGAAGTCCCGTCATTGGGGTCATTAATGTCTATGATAGCTTTCGTGATTTTAACGGCAATGTAAAATTAGTGAATATACCCACCTCGGGTATTTTAGAGTCTAGTACTGTCACGGACTTGAACCTCGATCTATCGTACACCATTTAGCCATGAATTAGCGCCCTGTACGCTAATTCGATCTTCGCCCCTTACAAATAAGCTAAGTCGGCATCACTCGAAAGTACACAAAAGTGTATGCAAGTGTTTATGAAATAACAAGTGTTGGGGAATGCTTAGAAATGGTCTCAAGCTTTAGACTCTTTGATTAATAAATTGTTGGATGATTACAAATGAATGAGCCTAACCCTAGTTATACAACTCCACCTCCTCAATGGATGGTGGTGATCATCTTGATCGAAATGCTACGATTAAGTCCTACGATCTCCTATCAAATATATATACAAAGGAAGATCCTCTAAGGATCTATACATTAATGGGAGGATTTTAGAAGACTTTCTAGAATCATCTACTCTTGGGATTAATTGGGCTCCCTTCGTATTGGGTTCGCTTGACGGGTCGACTGTAACCCCTTGGTACCAGGCATAATGGGCAGCCCTTTACATTAGGGAATCCTCATTGTCTTGTGATTTTATGAGTTTCATTATAATTTAGTGTATCTATAAAGATCATGTTAATGAGGGTGAAAAAGTTAATCTCGAAGCCTTTTGGTTTGAAAATAAACCTTTTGATTTGGGTGAATCGAGAAAACTGCTCAAATCTAGAGTCACAATAAATTGACTGTTTATTATATTTCCCGAAAACAACGCTAAAAACTTGTTGGTGAATATACCTACACGCAAGGCACGTATCGTAAAAGTAATATAATGGACTAAAAGTCCAAGTATCGATCACACGAGAAATATTTAACCATCTCATCATAAAAGCGCTAGATTATCGCAACTATGTTCAAGCGCAACGTACACAGTCGACTCTGAGATTGATGAGATTAATTAAGCTACATCAAACTAAATTATAAAAATTAAATTAAAAAACAAGCAGAAACAAGTAAGCAAATAGCACGAAGATTGATCAAATTAAAATGGTCTAGTCAGGGTCGAGTCCAGGGAAGAACCGGATTTTTAATCCAGATACCGAGATTTTAGTTACATTTATTTGACCAAAAAATGCTTTGGTTGATGGTCGAACTCAGATTGCTAAAAAATGCATCACTTTATTAACTACTGAGATCTTTGAAAAGTAACTAACAATAACTATGTATAACATAAACTAAAAGTGTAAAATGATATAATAAATAATGTTAAATATATTATTAATTATTATATTCATTATTATTAAATAATGGTAATTAAATTATTGACAAATGTAATATAATACAAAAATAAAATAAAGTAAAAATTAAATTGACAGGACTTGAGATCAATCCACGATTCAAATATTTGAATAAAATGTAAATATAAAATTAAATTATGAATAAGGCAAATTATTTATTTTAAATTATTATTGTAACTTTTAAATTGTGTAGAAACCCGAAAATGTAATTTGAAATAATCATGATACATTTTGAATCGTTAAAAGGGCCCAACTACGTATAACTGGGTCGGCCCATCACAATTGGCATCTTAAAAGAACCTAAAACCCTAATTTTATTACAAATATCAGGCCCACTACGTATAACTGGGTCGGCCCATCACAATTGGCATCTTAAAAGAACCCGAAACCCTAATTTTGTTACAAATATCAGCCGTTCATTAGGGTTTCACAGTTCATTGTGCAGCAAACGTTTTCTGAGCCGCAGCCATGGTAACTTCATCCTCCCTGCTTCTTTCTTTCCTGTAGATCTTGTCTTCTAAAAAATCAAACCTTTTCGTTAAATTTCTGTTTCGATTTAGCCTATATCGCTGAAGTAAATTCGTGGAATTAGTGCTTTTACAATCTGTTTCTGTTTTTGCGTTTGCGTATTCTGGATTTGATCTTCTTTTTCTGAGTATTATGTGTGAATTTATTTGTCTAGGTTCGATATGTTTAAATATATATATATATTCTGATGTTTCTTTTGCGACATGGGTTAATTAGTTAAAGAAATGACTGTTGGGAATTATTGTGTTTCTTTTTTGTAATTTATTGTGGCCATGTTCAATTTTCATTTTATTTTTATTTCTGAAAGAATTATTTCTGGAAGAATTATGTTCAATATGATACTGATTGTTGTTTGAGCTGAATACACCTTCACTTCAAATATGTTGTCGATTTTACAAGCAATTTAGTTATATTCGACATGTGAATGTGTGGTAAATAATCCCATTTGCCAGCCTTTGAATATTAAAATTTTGGATTCCATCAATATTTAATTAATTTGAAAAAGAGTTGGAAGAAAATATTTCGTCCTAGATTTGTATTCATCTTTATGTTTTGTAATATACATGTAATATACATCCTAGATTTTGAAATTAATTTGAAAAAGAGTTTGTGATTTGCGAGTGACAATGTTTTTTCTTGATTTCCTTGTTATGACATGTTTTCGTGATGTGTACGTATTGTACAGGTGAACGTACCAAAGACAAAGAAGACTTTCTGCAAGTCGAAGGAGTGCAAAAAGCACACCCTGCACAAGGTTACCCAGTACAAGAAGGGTAAAGACAGCTTAGCCGCTCAGGGAAAGAGGCGTTACGACCGCAAGCAGTCTGGTTATGGTGGTCAGACCAAGCCCGTTTTCCACAAGAAGGTTAATTATCTGTTTAAATACTATTTATTGTAATCAAATTGAATTAACCTTAAATATATTGCAATAAGATATTAATTGGTGTTTTGTTATCTTTCTTGAACAGGCTAAGACAACTAAGAAGATTGTGTTGAGGCTGCAGTGCCAGAGCTGCAAGCATATGTCCCAGCACGCGATCAAGGTTCGTGTTTTTCAATTTTTGCAGAAGATTTTGTGTTCTGAATAATTTTATATTACATGTGCATTTCACTCACAACTGTTTTATTGTCGTATTGTTTGTATTTGCAGAGGTGCAAGCATTTCGAGATCGGTGGTGACAAGAAAGGAAAGGGAACTTCGCTGTTTTAAGTGCATCTGTTCGGAAATTGGAACTATTGGCTTTTTGCATCTTTTTGTTGAACTATGGAAATGTTCTTGCTGTTTTAGATTTATGTTTGTTGAAATCTCGGATATCGTATAACTCGGTTTTGTGTTTACTTTATTGGATTATGATTTATTTTCAGTAGTTAATTAACGTCGTCACTTTACAGTTCTCATCTCTCACAATATATTGCAAGGTTACTTAGGCTGTTTTTATGTGGTCTATATTGCATATTTAATTTCTGCTACCAAACTGTTCAGCGGTGAAATCACTATCGGTTTCACTACTTTGCCTATAGAGAATTTGTACGAGAATTTCTCTATTGCTATACTTTTGGTGCACTGTGATCCGAGTACGAGCAACGAAATTGAGTCAATGTGAATTTGATGCAGCAAATTAGATTCAATAGCCACAAGATTCAATGTGAATTCATGGGCTTCAATATAACCTTCTTTTGATTTATTTCATTATTAATACTTTATGCAAGTGAATCATTTTCCTTGATAGAATTAATCCCTTGGTGATGAACTTTAGTTGAACCAAAATGAATTTGGTTGACTATATGTGATTCAGTTGCATCTTCAGCCGCAGATGCAATTCACGGGAAGTAACTTTCAATTTCTTTCTTTACAAAAGTTGACTTTTCATCTAATTTGTTATTTTAGAAAATTTTAAAATAATAATATTAAATAAAATTGGAATGAGGGGTTTAGGCATATTTTATTATCTCTCAACAGTGTAACGATTTATATTTCATATAAATTTCTCATGTCCAAAAACAGTTGTATCAGTACTTGGGGTGTTTTAAAGTAATATTTTTAGTTTAATACATTTAATAAGATTTTTGTAAAAATAAAGAATCGTGAGAATTAATCACTTTAAATAACAAAGAAAGACGAGATGTCACAGTCAGCCTATTTTGTATCAAATTTTTATGATAATTCGCCAAAGGGGTTCTCATTGGAATTGAAGAAAAAAAAAAAAAAACTCATTTGAGATGACCCTGGGGAGTTACTAAACTAGTGAAAAACCCAAGCTAAAATAATTATTTGAAATACCTAGGAAAAACAAAAATACTATAATGCCTTTACATGCAATTTTTGCCATCTACATTTTTAGCATTTCTGGTCTAATATTTAGCATTTTTGCGGTGTTTTTTTTTTTTTCCCGATATATTTACTTTACCGAAAGCGATTACAAATAACTATAGTTGTTTGTAGTTATGCACCTTCGTTTTGCCCCAAAATTATGGTCGACCAATTATGTATGCACACGAATATCACTGCTTATTTATACAAAAAAAAATAATCACCAACATCAACAACAATATTCACAATTTAAAATTTATATGATAAATCAACTCGTAACCAATAAATGTAGATCGAAAAATACAAACACGTACATATGTTACAATAGGTTACTTTACATAACTATAGTAACATGTAGTAATGTGTAGTCGACTATAAGTTGAACATATGTCAAAATTCCCGAATTCGTCTACAATTTCAACCAGATTTTTGACAATTTCGAAGAATGCATCGTCTATAAAGTGGCATTTTGCGGCAAAAAGCATCGGAATGTTAAGCATTCGCTATTCACGTGAGTTTGGCAGGGGTGAATTTGTCTTTTCATTGGCAATAAAACACGTGGCGTCCACCTGTCTTCTTTTCCTCTATCCCTCGAATTCTCTCGTCAGAACCCACCTCCGTTCAATCCACGTGCTCTCTTTCTCAAATTCTTACCCAGAAGAAAATTATTAAATGAAAATAAAGAAATTTCGATCACTGCCCTCTACGAAATCTCGCTATAAAGGCTTCATCAATAGAGTCGGTTCGCGACGGGATGGTGGGAGGTTGTGGGTTGGGGTTTGGGCGATGGGTTTCGTTGTCGGAGTTGGGTCCTGGGTTGAATTGCTTAGGGGAATTCCGACGGCGGAAGGAGTGGGAATTGTAAGTGGCGCAGAGGAGTAATTTGTATAGAAAGAATATAATAGAAGAAAGAGAGAAATAATAATACGTAATAGAATAGAAACTCCCATTTTATTATGGGTTGATTACATGAAATATATATAGAGAAATATTGCAAGGTAATAGAGTTTGACTAGGTAACTAAATCATAACTAATCTAGGTAAACGAATCATAATAGAATCCTAATATTACAAGAGTTCTATAATATAATATTCTCAAACACGCCCCCGCAGTCGAAACGTGACGAACGTGAAGACTGGACAATCACTTGCTAACACGCTCCCGCAGTCGGAACGAATAAACTTCAAAAGTGAAGACTGGACAATCACTTGCTAGAGAATTTCTCTGTGGAAATATTTGTCCAATTGATAAAAAAAAAAATTAATAATAACGGGTGAGAGAAAAATAAGTAACTTTTTTTTTTATCGAGATAGATAGAAGAGATGAGAGAGGGGGGAAGAAGATTGGGTGGTGTTCGCCGGCCATGGAGAAGAAGAGAAGCGGCGTCTAGGTCTTAGACCAAGGAGAAGAAAAAAAAGAAGAAGAAGATAGAAGATGAACCACCGGGGAGGGAGAAAATTGGGTGGTGTTCATGGAAAAGATAGAAAAAGATAAGAGTACCACCACCGGGAGGGAGATAATTGGTTTGGTGGTCGCCGGCCATCGAGAAGAAGAGAGGCGGCGGCGGCTATGTTTTAAGACATGGAGAAGAGGAAGAAGAAGAAAAGATAAAGAAGATGCACCACCGGGGGAGGGAGAAAATTCGGGTGATGTGCATGGAAAAGATAGAAAAAAGAAAAAAATATTAGAGTACCACCACCGGGGAGGGAGAAAATTGGGTGGTCACCGCCATGGAGAAGAAAGACGGCTAGGTTTTCACCGCCATGGAGAAGAAAGGCGGCTAGGTTAAAATACCTAAACCTGGTGCTCTGATACCGTATAGAAAGAATATAATAGAAGAAAGAGAGAAATAATAATACGTAATAGAATAGAAACTCCCATTTTATTATGGGTTGATTACATGGAATATATATAGAGAAATATTGCAAGGTAATAGAGTTTGACTAGGTAACTAAATCATAACTAATCTAGGTAAACGAATCATAATAGAATCCTAATATTACAAGAGTTCTATAATATAATATTCTCTAACAATTTGGGCTAAGCAAGGATCAGAAACAAGAAAAAGAAAAATCAGGGGAAATGCAAAACTTGATTCTCTGTGATTGACAATTAGAGAGACGGAAAGAGATTTGGCAGATAACAAAAAAAGAAAAATGATAAAGTAAGGGAATTGCTATTTGCGGTTTATAACCAAAAACACTTTATTTCTCTACAACTCAAAAACTTCCAAAAAAAAATCCAAAAACCCCCCAAAACGTGTAAAAACCCAACTTAGGCGCTCATTCATGCAGTGCACGCCCAAGTTGGGCGTGCAAACTGCATTTGGGCACCCGAGTTGGGCGTCCTGTGCAATTTTTTATTTTTATTTTCTTTTAATTGAACGCCTAAGATGGGCGTTCCAATATTTTTTTGCGAAAAAAAAGCCCTACAAATCGATTTGTAGGGCTTTTTAACATGAAATTGGTTCCATAATCGATCTACCCAATGCATATTACACATAAAATAGTCGAAATTACATCAAAAAATCGAAGCCCAACCCTTCTTCAAGTGTTATTTCGAATTTTCGATTTTTTTTTTTGCTATTTGCAGTTTTGGGAGTTTTTTGATTTTTTTGGAAAGTTTTGGGGGTTTTTTTTATAAACCGCAAATAGCAATTTGGTGAGCGTAAATAGCATTTCATTAAAGTAAGGAAAAATTAAAACTTAGTCAAGATGTGAGTATAGACAATTATACCCCTATCAATTTCACTTGTGGTGCGCGTGCACACACATCCAATGAATTTTGCCGGAATATACCACTTTTTGGGCACCGTGCAACAAAAACCCGAGTTTAGGTAGAAACAAGAAAAAAAAAATTTGTTTGAGGGACAAAGCGCAAAATGGGTCTTAGTTAAGGGGCCACACTGCTTTTTACTCTACAAAGAATACCAAAATTTTAAATATTTGTGGCGCAGTTGCCAAATGATTATAGTCTAAGGGAGGTGGATGCCATTTTTTTTTTATTTTTTATTTTGGGGGTGTGATTTCTAAATAAACATAGTTGGGGAAGGTGAATGCAAATTGCCCTTAAAATAATGAGTTCTTGATAGCCAAAGCTGATTATCGAGACTTTTAAAATGTTTAGTTATATATTGGAATAAATAAAATGGAAATCAGTTGAGTTTATGAATTTTCAAATACATTCTTATACACACACACACAATTTGTTACCTTCATATGAAAAAAAAAAAAAAAAAAAAGAGAGAGAGAGAAAAGAAAAAGAATTATGAATTATCAAACCACGTTATGCAATATAAACTAAAATAAAAACCCATGAAAAAATCATTTTGGAAAAGTGACACAAACAAAAAACCCCAAAAGAAAAAATAGAGTAATAATTTATCCTAAGAAAAATTCACATTGATTTGAAAATTGTTGTCTGCGAATCTCTCCGATGGATCCACATTATTATCCCAAAAGTTTTCAACTTGTAACTCATTCTCGAACTCAACTCGAACTTGAAGTCTCTCATTCCCGAGTCTCTTTTGTTCACGGGCTATCTTGATTGCCGAAATTGCCAAAGACTCGCTGCAACATTCCAAATGAATAACTCCAAGTGTCGGTATTTCTCCAATATCTAATGGTATCTCATCTAATTCATGCATTCGTTTGAACACAAGTTTCTCTAGGACCAGAAAATGGGACCGCTTTGCACTCCAAGAAAACAAATCACTACACGACCATATTAACAGGTATTTCAGGCGAAGGAATTCCCCCTCGACAGGAACCCAATCAACTTGCACAAACGTAATAGTTATCAATTTGAGAACTTCAAGATGGGGCAATGAACCAATCACTGTCAAATTCTCCGGAAACATCGCACAACCACTTAAAGTCAACTTTCTTATTGAACTTGAGAAAGTGAGGTTCTGCAGTAGATCAATACCTGGACAACCATCCGGCTGGTTATATGAGCAAATAAACGATTCAAGTTTACTCAAGCGGTCAAGATTGGAGAGACAATACTCATCTGTGCTCCCCACATCAGAATTAATGATTATTTCCAGTTTCTTGACATTGGGGACTCTCTTACAAACATCCCCACTCCACGTGAGGTTTACTACCCTCCGAAGCGTCTGTAGGTTCCGCAGAACAAAGTCATCATCATCTTGGTCAATCGGAGGAGGGTCGAAAATCCATAGAGAATTGATGTATACATGCCTAAGTTGTCGCATCTCCCAAAATTGAGATTGAGCTACGACTGACCCTCCGATAATTATCGTCTGCATATTCCAAAGTAGGGATACTGAAGCAGGAAGCTCGCCATACATAAAGGTTCCCAAATTATATGCTTCATAAACAAAACACCGCAAGTTAACTTGATCAAAAATATCTTCATGTAAATCGATTTCATTACCTACAGATTGGTCATCCACTTTGAACACTCTCAACAATCTATTGTTGAGTGGCAATGGACACCTGTCGATCCGCATTCCTAAAGTGCGGGTTGTGAGTGATGATGATTGCAAAGCGGGAAAGACTCGAGATTGGAACTCCTCTTCTGGAAGTATTTCATTCATTACAATGCGGCGTTCCCTATCCACACCTCGTGGAATGGATTCAATGGTACATATAAACTTTTCCTCATGGGCTATTTTTAGACACAAGTCTCTCAATAGATCATGCATTATACAATACCTAATTTCTCCATTCAACCCCGATTTATGCTTGACAATGAGATTCATGTCAATTAGATCACTTAAGTAATCTTTTGCAATCTCTTCTAAGCTTTGGGTTTTATTAGGTCTTATAAAACCCTCAGCAACCCAGAATTTGATATGTCTAGAGACATGAATCACACGTTCCTCTGGAAAAACTCCCATGTAAAGAAAACATGGTTTAAGATGGACAGGCATATAAGTATAACTCAAATATAATATATTCAAGCAATCCTCGTCTAATGCAGAATTCAAAGTCGAGAGTAAATCTATTGCAATACTTTTCGTGTATTCTTGCGTATTGTATGACCTTCGAAGAAGACCACCAACCACAACAATCGAAAGAGGAAGTCCTTTGCATTTTCTACAAATTTCCCTTCCGATATTCTCGAGTTCAAGAGGGCAATCGGCTTGACTAAATGCCTTTTCACAAAATAGTTCCCAACTTTTATCCTCATCTAGAAAATTCAACTCAATGCATGGAAAGCCAAGATGAATAGACACATTTCGTATCCTTGTTGTTACGATAATCCTACTTCCTTTTTTGTTATTCGGTAAAAACCTTTTTAACTTATCCCATGCTTCGACACAACAAATGTCATCCAATACAATCAAATACCTACAATCCATTAGCCTTACGTATAATAGTTCTCCTAATTCCTCATCAGTTTCACTATCGAGTTGACTACGTCGCATAGAAAGAAGTTGTAAAAGAATGTCGGTGAGATTATAATTTTCAGAGACAAGAACCCAAGCACGAATTTCAAAATATTGCGCAGTAAATGATTGTTCATAAACACGTTTGGTAAGTGTAGTCTTACCAATACCGCCGATGCCAACGACAGAGATGATTTTCCGACCGAATGTCTCTCCAACTAGACTCTCCATGAGTTGAGTAAACTCTTCGTCAAAACCGACCAAAGTATTGTATTCTTGTCGCCGATAATTACGAGGTCTCGTTGAAGTAGTAGTAGGCATCAACTCTTTGGATCCGCATTCCTCTTTGAACTGCATAACCTCTTTCTTGATCGAATCCATGCCTTCTATAACCGTCTGGAGATCGAGCAGAGAAATCGTTCCCGCATGAATTTGGTCGACTATATGAGATTCAATTACATCTTCAGCCGCATAGGCTGCTGATGCAATTTGGCTCTCAAGAACTTGTGCTTCCTTGCATGTAACTCCACGAGAATAGCCGGCTTCAATGAATTCGATCAAGAAATCAATCGCTTCGCCAAGAGATTCAGACTGTTTTTTGTCAAGAGATATTGAAAAGCGAGGATGATTTTCGATGTGATCGATAGTATTCAAAAGAGAAACTAGAGCGGCATAAGCTGCCATATCTAATCCTCTTATCTTCTTTTCAACTATGGAAAATTATATGAGGGAGTGAACAAGTTTCTTTTGTTGCAATGGAGAATGTGATGAATTGCATAAGTATTTATACCGGTGGTTAGATGCTAAGAAGACTTCGGCTAAGGCTTATGAATTATGATGAAGTATATTAATTTTTTTCTCCTACATGCTTCCCACAAACAATTACCATAAATAATATTACATCCTGTATTGCTAATCCACTACAAAATTGTTGTTTAGTGACAGAAATTAGCCACGAACGATAGATCTGTTGCTAAGATGTATATGAGTGACGTAATACAAAATCGTCCTTTTGCTCATCGAACTTAAATTATAGAGACCGAAGTTAGCGTCCGATACCAATTCCAAATCAAACATTTAGCAAGGGGCGAAACGAGGATCAAAATATAGGGGGACCAACTAAAATTTCGGGGTTCGGGGCAGCAGCCTGAAAAAAAAAATTTAGGTTCACAAGACATTGCAAAAATAAGTTCATATTGATACTTTTTAATTAAAATAGCATATATATATATATATATATATATATATATATATATATATATATATATATATATATGTATATATATATATATATATATATATATATATATATTATAGTTTTATCATATTTTTTTATATTAAATAATATATATATATATATATATATATATATATATATATATATATATATATATATATATATATATATATATATATATATATATATATATATATATATATATATATATATATATGAGTAAACTGCAAAAAGTATCCCTATGTAATCTTCAATTAGCAAAAATCCCCCTGTGAAATTTAGTCAAAGGCAAAAACCCCCGGTTGACTTACGTGTGGCTCACTCGCGGGTTGCGCGACTGGTAGTTGGTTTTTGGACGTGAAATGACGAAATCGACCCTAAAAATGTATTTATATGTATATATATTATATGTATATATATTTTCCTTTTAATTTGATTGTTTAAAAATTAAAATATTGTTAAAAAAATAGTAAATATTTAAATTCAAAAATTATTAAAAAATTGTTAATCAAATTAAGTATAGATTTTTTTAAATACATAATAATGGAATTTAAGTTTTCTTTTGATGTACAGATAATTTAAAATATATATATACAAAAATTATGTGATAATAAAAATAGAATAAATTAAAGACCCTATTTTACCTTTATAATTAAGATATAACAAAAATAAAATAATTAAAATATTTTAAAAATATAATAATTTATTAATTGCAAAATCCCGGGGGTATTTGTGTCTTTTTATATGAAGTCAACACTCAAATGAGAAATGGGCCGAGTGTGCTATTTAAATAATTTCACAGGGTTTTTTTTTGCTTATCATAGGGGGGGTTTTCGGTATTTAGGGATTACACAGGGGTACGTTTTGCAGTTTACTCATATATATATACACACCGCCCACCGCCCGCTAAGTTCCGCCCATGTATATAGCGACGCCCAAAAAATCCGTTTCAACAATATATATTTAGTAACGTCGGTTGGCGACGTATAATAATTTTGTTTCTAAAATAAATAGTTAGCAATGAATGGAACGACGAAATATTTAGCGACGTTGCCTCAACTTGATACCTTTTTTTTTTTTAAATAATTTAGTAAATTAAATACTATGTCGTCTATTTAATACTCTTTGAACTGCCAAAATATGTATGAGGAATTATAGAAGTGTTGTTTATACAACGAATATGCTAAGATGGAGTAAGACATGTTCTCCTAACATTAAAAACAACAAAAAATAAATTACAGGAAAGAGGTATTTGACGGAGACTTATGATGAATAGTATATATTTGATCGATGACTTTAGCCTAGTCTAAGTTATATCTGATGCATGTTGCTTATTACATGCTTCCCACAAATTGCCTTAGTTGTTTAGAATGAGATGTTCGAATTTTGAACAAGGTTTCAACTTTAATATTCGATGAATTTGAGAATCTCGTTATGATCATGACTGCTTCTCCTTAATTTGCAACTTGCAAGGTGGTTTTGCTTTAAGTTGAGAAGAAGACTGTAATATAAGAACAACTTTTTTGTTTCTCAAATTTTTATTGTGTTACTTTTATTTTCGTGCAGCTATAATTATTTGTGTTAGATTCGGTTTTTGTTACTATTATGTGCTGTAACTGTTTGTAAAACAAAATTAAACGAAAGGCAAAATTTCCACGTGGTTCAGATACAAACGTATCCTAATCCACGGCAACCTGCAAACAAATAAAATATTAATTTCAGTTTTACAAGTACAATAACTGGACTTATTAAAAACTAAAGGTTGCCTTCCCTCTTTACTCGAAATTGTGATTTTAAATTTGCAGTACCTCTTTACAACGCCGAATACCTCTTTACAACGCCGAATACCTTAGTCAGCGGATCAACCTCCTTCTGAAATTTTTTAAGCTTCTCTCCCAAAGAATCAATATTCTTTCTGCGTAGAAGAAAACTTTGAGTCTAATTAGATTCCAAGGGTTATTAACCAATTTGTATTTCAGAGATGCGAATTCCTTTTTATAATTAATTTCCATCTCTTAGTTCTTAGCGTCTCTAACCAACGCACTGGGGTTTATTTGACTCAATATAGAGATCATGAATTAAATGTGAATCAAAGTAGAGATCATCAATTAAATGTGCACGTTAGTTATCTAGGGATTAAGAGGTTAACTATTTTTTTGTAAACTAGAAACAATGTAGTTTCATATTTAAACAGTAATTAAACAATTATTTCATTTTGTCCGATTTAACACACGTCGGGTGTGCTAGTACAATAAATCAAAACAATAACTACAAAAGTTATTCTCTGTTTACCGTGATCAAGACCAATCACTTAAATATTGTGCTACAATATTTTACCAATGGTTAGTCCAATTTCATGTAAACTGTGAACATTAATCTTTATATTCTAAACGAACTTTCAAAATGATATTTTTTTTGCGTAATACACCATTTGCAGTACTATTAGAATAATACACATTGTACAATTAATTGATTGACTATTAATCAATACATAATTAAAAATACTTAAAACATTCATGCATTGGTTCTGACAAATGACTAAAATAAATAAATTTTATTAAAACTTGATTAACTTCTAATTAATCTATTATCCTAAACATGTTGATTGCCGGCTCCCTCACTTTTTGTCGGAGCCGGCCCAAGCCCAAGGCGAGCAAGGCCGTCTCCTTGGGCCTCCGAAAAATTGCAATTTTAAGGGCCGCCGATTTTACTAAATCTATATACACGCACACATGTAAAATATTTTCTAAAACTGCATTTAGCTAAGATGGTAAAGAATACCCACAAGTGTAGCAGATCATGAGTTTGACCTCTAGGTGGACAAAATTGATTTTTCAGACTTTCTTTGCATTTTATTGGGTTTTTTTATGTCTTTTTTCTTCGGGGTTTCATATTTTTTAACTATTTCTATGATTGTCAATAAATATCGAGAATTAATTATGTCTCTCATTATCTATATTCTTTATTTTTTTAATCCCATGTTGTCTTTTTCTTAATTGTGTTTATATTTTGAATTTAATTATTTGACTCTTTTGTATTATATTGTGTACTTTGTAATTTCATAGGTTTGATATCCCTCGACACTAGAAGATGAATTTGTGGAATTGTAGTTGAGGAATGAGTTGATAAGTCATTATGAGGACGTTGGTACTTAAAGGGGCCTTGGTTTTTATTTTCGCCTCGGGCCTCCAAAGGCCTAGGACCGGCCCTGCTTTTTGCTCCCTTATTTTTTCCTTTTTCTTGGGAGAGAGGGAATCGAGGACTTTACCCTCACATTTTTCCTTTTGAGTTCTTCGTCGTCGTAACAGGAGAAGCACGGCTGCGCGACAGAGCCGGCACAAGGCGGAGAGGGGCCCGGGAGGATTTCTCAAATGCAGAGAAAGACAAATCGGAAGACATCCCTCTTAAGGAGAAGAAAGAATAAAAGGAATAGAAGCAAGGTTGGAAAGAAAGTATCTAGAAGGAAAGGAAAGAAAACTGGAAGTTTCGCCGGAGGAATCCTTGAGCATAATACGAAATCTGGAAAAAAATGGTGGTTGGAGAAGAAAGTGAAGCAAAAGGCCTTGAGGATCGGCTTTTATAGCCAACACACGTGAGGGACTCGAAGAGACACACGCCCAAAATCACATTTATCGTTGTGACAAGCGACGTTTCAGCTTTCAAAGAAAATAAATGTATCAAACACGCTTCCCTCCGTGACATGCGAGAAAGAAGTTGTCAAGCAACAAAATGCTAATCCCAAAAAATAATGATGGTCAAAACTCGAATTATTTCAAAAGTTCCCGCCTAAAAATTACTACACTTACTGAAGTCTTACTCGTCCTTTCAAAAAAAAATGCGAGTAGGGGGCTAGATTGCCATGAGAGTAACTCAAAGAGACGCCCCTCAATCGGCACATCTCGATTAATGTTGATGAACAGACCGAATGACAAGGAGGTGTATTAAAATTAAAATGTATTCTTAGCACGCTTCTCTTCAGAATTGGGCGACCAAAAAGCAACGGTCCAATCAATGCGCAAAATTCAAAAACATAATGATAGGGAAATCGAATTCCTCGCCCGGACATAATCAGACTCGCATATTTTCACTCTGCCTACTTGTATATGATTTCGAGTAGAGGACTAGTTGATCCGGATCAATTCCAGTCATTTCGGCCCATTGAGCAAGTCCAATCCAAAGAACGCCCATAAGAGAAGTAAGGCCTACATAAAGTGGTCGTTTGCGGAATTCGACATAATGAGACTCCCTCGAGTAACTCTGGCGGGTAAAGCAAACAGTAGATAACCTCTGTAACAAGAGCACGGTCGACTATAAATAAGCGAGGCACTCAAACTCCGGGAACATGTGACAGCATTTAATGCACGTCCACTCAGTTGTCAAGTTCAGAGAATGTTTGCTCCTTTTGGCTTGTGCGGCTATTTCACTGTCCACATGAAGTGATATAGAAAGAACTAAAATTGGACCGGAAATCAGAATTTCCAGTAATTTTATATACCATTCCAATTTCGTTCCAAATAAACTCGAAAGAATCAGAAATCGGAATGAAAAATACATTTCCAAATTCGGACATTTTTTAATCGGAATTGGTGGAATTCAAATATTCCATTATGATTTCCACCCCTACATAGTATACATTAGTCGAATTGGAAACGAAAGCTACATAAATTAGGGTTTAATTTCGAACTTAAAATAAAATTAGAAATTAAAAAAAGGCCAAATTACGGCCACCAAGTTAGGGTCAAATTACGAAAACCCCTCCTATTTGGGTAATTGCAGCCACCCCTCAACTATGTATTATCTTACGAAAAGACCATTCTAGGGGTAAATTTAGGGATGTTAATTCGATAAATCGAACCGAAATTTCGATAAGCCAACATTTCATACCGTTTACCGAACTGAATATCTGATTTAGTTCGGTAAATAATTGAATCATAAAAATATTTAAAAAGAGGGGTGAGTCGTAATTTGGTAATACCTGATGGTGGTCGTAATTTGCCCTAGAAAAAAAGAAAAAAAGGGGATAGATGGATTCGTTGTTGTGCAATGATGAGTCTAAAAAAATATTCTAGGTGTAAAATGGTAAAAGAGTATAGACCTGACATAAATCTAGAGAATATACATGTATAGGGAATAGATAGGAGAAGTAACTTTATCGAGAAGATCATCAGTTTTTACTTCTTTGGCGTCTCTACTTTTTGCTATTCACAAAGGCCAATACATAATAATACATCAAGAACAATATTATCAATTACAGCAACACTTCTCTCTCTACGGATTTGGTTTCTGGTGTGTTAAAATGGAAGGAGAAATAATATCAACGCATTTTTTCAACGTCATGGTGCCTGGTTTCCATACTCATTTAGTGAGCATCCTCTCTCTCTCTCTCTCTCTCTCTCTCTCTCTTATTTTTATTTTATTTTATGTTTTATGAGTAAATATGGCTTCTTCTAAGACAAATTCTGGATTGTTTGTATGATTAAATCAAGCAATCAATAAATTTAGTTATTCATAGTGGTTAATTATTTTTGAAAGACAGTAGATTCTGATGTAGTATGAATCAAAGGTTTGAGTCATGCTCATTATATTATTCTAAGATAAACACATCTCTAATTAATTATGACTCATCATTTGTTTATTTATTGCTTTGTATGTAATAAAAGAATCTGCCATCAGCCTTTTGCAATAAGCTAAAAGAAGAGAACTCGAAACGGGCGATATTGAAAACTCGTATAGGGAAATGGAAGATCAATGTGTGCAGAAACAACGAAGGGCTAATGTGTTTCGAAAATGGATGGCCTCAATTTGTCAATGACCATTGTTTGAGTATCGGAGACTTTGTAGTATTTGAACACACTGGTGACTTTAACTTCAACGTTTCCGTCTTTGATCACACTGCGTGCGAAAAGGAGTTATCTATTGAGTTGAAGAAAGAGCGCCGAGAAAACAACAAGGGTATGCGCGCACACATGTCATATTATCATGTGAGTATTTTGCATGCAGGAAAATGAGCTAAATTTTCTATGATGTAGGAGAATTAGACCACAATAGTCAAACCACACACTTTGTCTTGACAATGAAACCGTCTTTTGCTCGTAGACAACCAAGAGTGGTGAGTAAACTAAATTCACCGTCGTTTTCAAGATTTTAACAAATACGACCTTTTCGCTATATACGGGACGTTTTGAAGCGAGAATATATATGGTTGCATAACGATTTGTCTTGTAACAATGTTTTCATAATATCCCAATAGTGTTTGCGAGGTCAAGCAGTCTCGGTGATAAATCAAGTGCAACTCTACGAGATCCTCACAAAAGAGCATGGCCGGTGAAACTCGTGCTTGAAACAAACGGTCGGTCCCGTGTTCTCATGTGCAGAGGTTGGCACGATTTTTATGTATCGAACCAACTCAAGGACGGAGATATTTGTCGTTTTGAGCTCAATCACGGTTCGCGACAAACCAAAAATGCTGTAATGGATGTGCAGATTTCTCGAGCTCGTGTTTGAGAACTCAATCAGCTCGTTCTTGAAGTAATTTTGTGTGTGTGTGTGTATAATCGATTCCCCTTTGTAGAGCATTGGAGATTCTTGATTTGTCTTTTCATGCGCTAGTTTTCTGGGGATTTATTATCTGTTTTCTATTTGGGACACTTGACTTGATAGATAATAGGAGTACTCTATTGATGAGATCAGTTTGGCAAGCTTGGGTCAAACTTCCTATATTGGGCTTATTAAATAGTATAAGGATAAAATGTACGGGTTGAAAGAGATTTATTGGGCCCATCGACCCAATACACGTCAAAGATAGAAGCTCGCGGTTAAGGAGCTCGTCAACCCATCCGACCATGTCATAGACAAATCAATGGGATAGGTGGTGAGCTGAACGAGAGACATTAGAAGCAGAAAACTCAGATATTTTTCCTAAAGATAAGAAAAGTATATAAACTATTATTAGTAATGGAGCAATCAATGTAAATCTCGACCTAATTAAGACGAATTAAACTAGGAAGCGATTAGAGATATATTCCTATATAAAGTCTTGTAATAAGTCCGATCGAAAGACACGATTGAATATCAATAAAGAATACTTTATACTCTCTTCCAAACTCTCTCTCTCTTAATATTTATCTTTTTCGTTCGTCGAATTCATCTTCTCCGGCGAAAAAACGGTGTTTGATGGGTTTTGCGGCGGTCAAGGGAGTTGGGTTTAGAAGGAGGTCTTGAGAGTGTAGATTCTTCTCCATCATATGTTTTTGCCATTTTACATATCTGCCCTTTCAGCTTTTCATAAAATCCACGTGGCTTTTCACTTGGAAATATCTCCATCCCACATCGGCTTTCCTATTAGAAATTACCTCCATTAAATATATAGTCCAAGTGATGTCTCCTCGACTCTCGCACGTGTCGCGGTTACTGATTTGGGGCACCCTAATTTTATTTTATTTTTATTTTCAATTATTTTTTGTCATTCATTCATAAACAAAATGCTGTTGATTCTAACTACATGCTCCGATTTTCTCTTCTATTGGATGGAATAGTGAAAACAACAGTTAAATTATACTATTAAAAATATTTATTTGAAAAAATGCAACAATATTTAACAATATTTGAAATAAAATTTGAACATAACTAAGAATTAAGCTATTGAACAAAAAGACTAATAAATCAATGAACAATACATTTACTTATATACATTTATTGAATAATTACGAGTAAGAAGACATGTTAAATAATCAATAAATTCCAATAACTAATTATTATTTAATTTCTGCACCATTAGTTTCATAGAATGTCTATTATATTTATAATAAATTTTAAGAAATCAATACATAATTAGTTGTAATCTTAAGTATTTTAATGTACTTCAGCGCATTAATTTTTTTAATATCTTCATTTTACAGTATTTATTATTATTTTTTTATTTTCCAATAATTTAATTTTAGTTAATTTTCAATTTTATATGATCCAATAATAGTTAGATTGTCATGTTATTTATTCTATCAAAAAAGAAGAAAAAAAATTAACTATTGCATTGAATTTTCAATTGATTTTTACATGGTTTTGTACAGTAAACTATGCATATCTCTATGTGATATGTCATATAATGTTGTTTTTATTCCTTGAAGATGACTGCAAATGCATCAAGAAACACATCACAAATATGACTTCCTTCTCAATTTTGTCTTTTCTTTTGTTTTTTTGCTTGTAGTAAAAGAACCTGTCGTCAGCTTTTTGTGAGAATCTAAAAGAAGAGAAATCGAAACGGGCGATTTTGAAAAGTCGTAGAGGGAAATGGAAGAAATGATGTGTTCAGAAACAACAAAGGGCTAATATGTTTCAAAGTTGGATGGCCTCAATTTGTCCATGAACATGGTTTGGGTGTCGAAGATTTTGTTGTGTACGGTTGAACACACAGGTTATTTTCACTTCAACATTTCCATTTTCGATCACGCTGCGTTGAAGAAGTTTCCTGTGGAACATGTTTGAAACAAATAATGGTAATAACCATACGTATAATTTTAGAATATCCCAGCATAATTTGTGAGGTATAATAATCTCAAGGAGAAATGGATCCTCAAGGAAGAGCATGGCCAGTGAATCTCGTGCTCGAGAAAATGGGTCGGTTGCGTGTCTCATTGGGCAAAATCTGGCTTGATTTTTTTTATGTATCCAACGTCGCAAGATTCGAGATATGTTTGTGTTTTCAAGATCAATCGCCGGTCTATACAGTCAAAACATGATTTAATAAAAATGCAGATTCCATTGTAAAAAAACAGGACATGAATCAAATCAATAAGTAGTTCAAAGTTCAAACAAGCTAATAAAAAAATTTGCAAATATTTTGCTACAAAATAAATGGACTGACATGAAAATTATTGCTTATGGAGGACTTTGATTGTTCTATCTTTTTCTGGAAGCTCTCCACTTGTGCCATCTCATGGAACACAACAAGAACTTGTAGTCCCTCATTCCCTGCATTCTCTTGTTCCTCCGCTATCTTCATTGCCGAAATGGCTGTGGACTCGTTGCAGCAATATAAATCGATAACTCCAAGTGTTGAAATTTCTCCAATATCTAAAGGGATCTCTTCCAATTTGTGTAATCTTCGAAGAACAAGTGTCTCTAGGACAGGATAATGAGAGCAATCTGCATTCCAGTTAACCAAGTCACAATGTTCTATCAAGAGGAATTTCAGGCGAAGGAATTCCCCTTCAATAGGATTCCACTCGTGTACTCCATCAGCCGAACACATATAATCCAACTTCAAAACTTCAAGATGAGGCAACGAGCCAATTTTTGTCAAATCTTCCCAACAAACCTTTGAACCATGCAAGCTCAACTTCTTGAGCGAACTCGGGAAAGTGAGGTTGTGCAGAAAATCATCCCGATGATACGACGAGCACTTTAGTGATTCAAGTTTATGTAAACGGCAAAGATTGTGGAGACCGTACTGGCACGATCTTTGCTTGAAACGAGAAAACCGTATGTTCACTTTCTTAACATTGTGGGCCCTCTTACAAGCCTCCTCACTCCACTCGAAGTCTACCACACTCTTGAGTGTGTGTAGATTTCGCAAAACAATGTCATCGTTTTGATAGCTCGGAGGAGGATCGGAAAGGTACAATGATTTGATAACCAGGTGCCTAAGTTGTCGCATCTCCCAAATTTGAGATGGTGCGTGAATCGACCCTTTAATAATTAGTGTTTGCATATTCCATAGTAGGGATATTGACTGAGGAAGCTTGCCAGAAAGATTTAATTTTGTATTATAGCGAAGATACCGCAAGGTAACTTGATCAAATATTTCTTTGGGCAACTTGATCTCCTTGTCATCAAATTCGTAAGATACGTTGCATACTCTCAATAATCTATTGTTAAACGGCAACATGCAACCCCTATCGGTACGTATTAACAAAGTACGAGTCGTAAGTGATGTTGATTTCAAAGCAGGATAGACTTGAGAGTGATGCACTATTGGAATTCCTTCATTTAATACAATCCGACGTCCCCCATCTATGCCTCGTGTAGTGCCTTCCATCATACAAATAAACTTGTCTTTCTTAGCTATCTTTAGACATAAGTCTCTAAGAAGATCATGGATCTTGCAAAGCCTAATTTTTCCGTTCGACCCCAAAACATGTTTCAAAATGAGATTTCTGTCGATGAGATTATTTACGTAACCTCGTGCAATATCTTCCAAACTTTGGTCTATGCTTGGTTTTATAAATCCTTCGGCAACCCAAATTTTGGTCAATTTGGACACATGTATCGCACTGTCTTCTGGAAAAATTGCCATGTAAAGAAAACATGGTTTAAGATAGGCCGGCAAATAGGTATAGCTCAAAGATAATATATTCAAGCAGTCATCTTCTTCTCCTGAATTTAGAATTGAGCTCAAATCTTTTGCAATACTTTTCCAATATTCTTGCGTCCCGCGGGACTTTCTAAGAAGCCCGCCAATCACAATAATCGAAAGAGGAAGTCCTTTGCATTTATTAACAATCCCCATTCCGATATCCTCTAATTCGGGAGGGCAACCGGCTTGACCAAATGCGTTTTCACAAAATAGTTTCCAACTTTTAACCTCGTCTAGCAAAGTTAACTCAAGGCACAAAGAACCATCAAAGTGAATAGCCACATTTGATAGCCTTGTAGTTACAACAACTCGACTTCCATTGTTGTTGTCAGGAAAGAAACGTTTCACATTCTCCCAAGCTTCAATACTCCAAATATCATCTACAACAATCAAATATCTCCGACCCCATAGCATTTTGTACAACTTTTCTCCTAATAATTGCTCGTATGTTTCGCTATCGATTTCAATACTTAGCCTAGAAAGAAGTTGCAAGAGAATTCCCCTGACACTATAGTTTTGAGAGATAGTGACCCAAGTACGAATATCAAAATGGTACAAAATAAGTGAATGTTCATAAGCATTTTTGGCAAGAGTAGTCTTACCAATTCCACCCATGCCAACGACCGGAATGATTTGCCGATTAGACGAATGTCCGGTGAGCTTGTCTAAAATTTCATTCAACTCTTCATCAAATCCAACCATACTATTCTTGTCGGCGATAAAACTTCTTATTGAAGTAGTAACCGGCATCGAATATGCTGGCGGCAAATCATCTATGGATCCACTAGTAATTTCCTCCTCGAACTCCATAACTTTTTTTCTCGACGTAATCCATGTCTTCAATTACCGTATCGAGGTCGAGCAAAGTAATCGAACCACCGTGAATTTGGTCGACTATATGAGATTCGATTACATCTTCGGCCGCGTAGGCTGCAGATGCAATTTGTCTCTCAAGAAGTTCTGCTTGTTTGCTTGCAACTCCATGAGAATAATTATCTCTCTCTATAAAATTTAGTAAGAAACTAACTTTCATGGCGAGAGATTGGATCTGGTTCATGTGAAGAGAGATTGAAAGGCGAGGATGCTTCTGGGTCTGATCCATTGTGTTGGTAAGAGAAACTAGAGCTGCATAAGCTGCCATCGATCTAATCAATCTTTTTTTCTGTTATTTGAAGAGAGGAAATTGTGCAACGACTTTTTGGCAGTGTGATTAATTATTTAGAATTCAACTGCCTCTACAGCTCTACTTGAAGGCTAGTGTTTTTAAATTTTTTTTTTATGGGTTTCGTTTTAGATTATCCTCATCAGCATGACAGCTCCTCTGTCACTTACTATTGAAGTGAAGACTTTGACTTAGTCTTGTCATGAAAAGTCAAATGTGCTTTGCTGCTATTTTGAAAGTGTTTGATTTTCGAAGTATGTCAAGAAATGGGTTTACACTTCCAACTAGACATGGCCACGGACGGGTCGGGTCCTGGTCCGGGTCGGACCCACTGGGTTCGGGTCCGACTTTTAGGGTACCCGAAACCAACCTGTGGGTAGGCGGGTCGGGTCCATCCGGGTCCGGGCCGGGTTCGGGTCCACCCGGTTTTTCAATATATATGTATATATATATATATATATATATATATATTTTTTATTAAACAAAAAAAACTTATATTGAAACTTGAAAAAATATGAGATTAATTTTAAATTCAAATTTTAAAAAATAATTGAATTTAAACGTTAAACAATTTTAGAAAGAAAATGAAACGATTAAGATCTTGAGACATAAACTAAATAAAATGAAAGTTGTAAAGATTGGATTATGGGTATTTATAAGTGAAAATAATAATTGAGAAATTTTTCAAAATTTCAAAATTTAAAAAAAAAAACAATATTCAATCTTTCTTTTATATTAAATCGTATTTTTTATATTTTTCAAAATTAAATATATATGCATTTGTTATTAGTCGGGATTTTTGATATTAATAGCAGTCAACATGACAATTAATAATTTATAAAACATTAGTTATACAATTATTATAATCATTTGATAGCATTATTATAACAAGAAATATATATAACATAAACAAAAGGTGCAAAATAATTATAATAAATAATGTTAAATAGATTATTAATTATCATATTCATTATTATTAAATAATTTAATTAAATTATTAAAAAATATAATATAATAAAAAAAATAAAAAATAAAAATTGAATGAACTTGAGCTTAATCCATTTAAATCTTACGATTCAATTCAAATATTTGAATAAAATGTAAATGTAAAAAAAAAAGATTAAATTTGTTATCTACGATTTAATTCTTACGATTTTTGCAAACTAACCCAATTATTAAAACATAAATCACATCATAATATTTTGATTATACTCGTCATATATAGTTTTATTTTTAAAGTAAGAAATTAATTGGAATGAGATATAATCTATTTTTGTTAAAATAAATATCATCTATATTTTTAAATAATTATCTTATGATAAAATAATCAATAATTTTAATAATTCTTGTTAACAATTGAGGTTAATCGATTTAAATTAATTGAAATGAGTTATAATCATATTTTTTAAATAAACATCTTATTTTATTTTTCACTCGAATTTTTCGCACTTTCGGTTTTAATAACATAAGTGAGTTTGTATTAAGTCAACGCGTTTGTTTATATATTGAATTGATTCAATACTTATATTTTTCAATAGTGGAGATTATAATGATATAATAATTAATAATAGATATTTTGAAAAAAGTTTCTTATATTGCATTTGTTAATAATTTAATTAAAATTACTTAATAACAATTAATATGAAAATTAATAATTTATTTAACATATTTATCATTTTACACCAGCGATTTATATTATATATATTTACTGTCTACATTTAAACAAAAATGTTGTTTGGTCCGGTGGTAAGAATAGTTTATTCTTCCCCATCTTGCCAGGTTCAAACCCCCTAATGTGCATTTTTCGTAAAAAAAAACCGGTTTAATACCCGGGTCCCGGGTCGGGTCCTCGGGCCATGTCCCACGGGTTGACCCGACGGGTCTCGGGTCCTGGAATTGGAGACCCGAAACCGACCCGGGCTTGGTCGGGTCCGGGTCTGGGTCCATGGTCAACGGGGCGGGGCGGTCTTCGGGTCGGGTCCGGGTCAAACCCGGCCCGTGGCCGTGCCTACTTCCAACTGTACCATAAGGTCATCTATAGTGAAACCCCTATAAACAATAATAAAATACTCCCTCATTTCCTTAATACTTATCACTTTTGCCATTTTTTTGTATTTCAAATTATTTGTCATTTTACGATTCCAATGAATAATTAATTGCAACCTTTTCAATTTTGCCCTTCCTCATTCATAATTAAATGAAATATAATTAGTTAAAAATCAATTAATGGCATGGGCATTTTAGTGATTTACTATATCTTTTGTTATTATTTATGCATATTTATTGAGTTTCTTAATATGTGTGTAACTACCAAAAGTGACAACTATTGAGGGAATGAGGGAGTGTTAAGGAAGTAAATATAATAATGTAATCAAATTTGAATCTTTGTATTTAATTACATTAATTTCGTATAAAATTGCATTAATTAAATATTAGTCATCATTTTTATTACGTTGTAAGATGTATTATTTAATTTAATTTGTATCTATATTTATATCGATAAAATAATACAAAACATTCAAGAAACATAAAACAAATAAAATTAACAAAAATACATAATAGATTGCAGTAAATTGAACAAGCTTGTTGGAACATCCCTCCAACTGTAGATATAAATAGATTAAAGAAAAAGACTTGTATAAAATTAGTTTTTACTTTTTCTAATACGGCTGAAGATCTCTATTTGTTGTTCAATAATCCAATCTTTACCTTCTTCTGTAGGTGCCGATTGAAGATCCATCAACATTATTTCTTGGTCGCGTTGTTTTTGTTGATGTTCTTGTTTTGCTGCAATTTCTATTCTCTTTGTTTCTATTTTACCTTGTAATTTATGTTGTTCGATTTCTCCTAATACCCTCCTCTTCAAAGCGACTCGATTGTTCTTTTCTCATATTAGAAAACTCCTCTACAAATAAATCGATGGAATTGAGATTTTTCTTTCTTCTAGCATTTTTTGCAGTTTTGCGACCATGATGACGTGGTAGTCCATGTACGCCATCATTACATACTCCATCATCAATTTCATGGCGGGTTGAAGTTGGAGTCGTAGTTGGGGCTGATTGATCAGATGATGGAGGTTGGATATTTGATGAATCTTCAATTTCATCATAATCCAAATCAATTTCAATCCTTTTTTTTTGGAAAGTTTTTTTTCTGCTTTCCCTTCTGCTCAATTGTATAATTATACCATTTGGAAGTGTCTTTCAAAATCATCCAACAAGAGTCATATTTGAATTGATGCTCTTCTTTATCATTATATAGTTGTTTTGTGATGGTGGTTGAGAGCTATACTCACGATTGATTCCATAATTGAAGGGAAAACGAGGATTCATAGTAAATTGAGAGCCTTTATTGTTATAAGTAAACTGGATGGATGAATGATAACATCATGTATAACTATATTTATAGTCTTTTGTATATAGATTTTAACAAGTGGGTAGATTTTGTAGATAGATATTTTGTGGATAGATTTTGTTGATAGATTTTTAGTGGATAGATATATGGATAGATTTTAAGTCGATAGATTTCTCGATTTTCTCAATTTTAGTGTTGTAGAAGACGTGTGCTTCAGAAAACCTCAATTATTTTTCTCAACATTTCAAACTGTCTATAAGTACATTATTTTCTCGATTATCTCAATTTAGAATATTTTGTCAATTATCTTTTACTTTTTTCCAACTCTAATTATCTCATTGGATAGATTTTGTGGATAGATTTCTCGATTTTCTCAATTTCAGTGTTGTAGAAGACATGTGCTTCAGAAGACCTCAATTATTTTTCTCAACTTTACAGACTGTCTATAAGTGCATTATTTTCTCGATTATCTCAATTTCAGATATTTTGTCAATTATTTTTTACTTTTTTTCCAACTCTAATTATCTCATTAGATAGATTTTGTGGATAGATTTCTCGATTTTCTCAATATTAGTGTTGTAGATGACATGTGCTTCAGAAGACCTCAATTATTTTTCTCAACTTTACAGACTGTCTATAAGTGCATTATTTTCTCGATTAGCTCAATTTCAGATATTTTGTCAATTGTTTTTTTACTTATTTTCCAACTCTAATTGCCTCATTGGTTTCCGAACCTCAATTATTTTCTCGAGTATCTCAACTTTAATCATCTCATTTTTTTTTAAATTCAATTATCTTATTGGTTCCTCAACTTCAATTATTTTAATGATTTTTTTAACTTCAATATCTTGTTTTTCCAGCTTCTATAAATATTGTCTTCTGAGAAAATTGTATATGCACAATAAATTTTATCCCAAAATATGGTTTCTTCATCAGGATGATTTCCTTTGCACACATTAAATCATCTAGTTCTTCATCTTCATCCTCATCTTAAGAGGAGGAAGAACTTCTTTCTCTTAATATGGAGAAAGAATCTCAAGAAATGATTAATTTTATCCCTGGATTAATTTTAGCATCTGAGGAACAACCGCATCAGCGACAATTAGGGTTGTTCATGGGTCGGGTCGGTTGAATATCGGCCGATTATCGGCCCGACCCGACCAACCGACTATTGCCAAAATGTAAAACCATTACCGGCCCGACAATTGTGAGTCGGATAACAGTTGGCAACCGACTTTGTCGGTTGGCGAAATAGTTCAATTGCAAATTATTGGCCGATATCGGCCACAGTAAAAGAAAAAAAAAAAAAACAGATTTGCTGCTTAGATTTAGAGGCCGATGTGCCGGTGAGCTTCGTCATTGTACAATTTAAAATATTCTAATTATTAGAAATCTGGAAATTAATTTACACACACACATCACAGAACACACACATCACAGAGTTAAAAAAATGGAAAGTTTGTACATTGAGATTAATTTTTTTTAACACTTGTGAGTCTCTTTCTTACACACACAAGAACACACACAAGTTAATGAATATTCAATTTCATTTTCCTTTCACACAGTTAGTATGGAGAAACATAAAATCTAAGCAATAATCATCCGTTTAAAAAAAAAAATCAAATTAAATCATTCAAATGAGGAATTGCCCAATTTTAATTTGAGAAAAAAACGAAAAAAAACCCTAGCCTTGAGTTTTTGCCCTTTAGAGTGTAGAATGTAGAAGATAAATAGAGAGGGCCAGAGGTGGAGAGTTGTAGGAAGTAGCAGCCCACCGGCGCTGGCGGCGATGACTGGTTGTGGCTTGCAAGAGAAGTGTCGGCGGTGGTGTTTATGTGGTGGAGTTCTGATTTCTGCTTCTGGATGTAGAGTTAGAGAGGAGATGGATAATTTAAAATTAGTATTTTAATATTTTCCAATAATTTAGTGAAGTCAAAGTCAAAACTCAAATGGTTAAAAAAAATATTATATATAAAAATAAAAAGTCGGTTCGTCGGGTAATATCGGCCAATCGACTTTTCAGTAAATTAAAAACTATACCCGACCCAACTAAACATGGGTCGGTTAAAATTATCGGCCCGACCAAAAAGAGTCGGTTGGTGGGCAATTATCGGCCACAATAGTCGGGCCGATAATGGGTCGGTTGTCGGGTAAAACCGACCCATGAACAACCCTAGCGACAATATATATATCGTGATCGCGAAGAGAGTCATAACTTATTATGGAAAGATTATTTTTCTGAAACTTGTACTTTTCCATCATCTAATTTTTGCATGCATTTTAGGATGCGCATGGAGTTGTTTCTTCATATTCAAAATGATATTGAAAAGCATAACAAATATTTCATCCGAAAGAGACATGGACGTGGTTGTCTTGGCTTCTCATCTATTCAAAAGATAACTGCTGCACTTCGGATTCTTTCTTATAGAGCACCCGCTGATTACCGTGACGAATTTTTGAAGATAGGGGAGGCGACTGCTAATTAAACTTTAAAAGAGTTTCGTTCATCGATAATCGAACTTTATGAAGAACAGTACTTGCGGTCACCAAATGCACATGATATCCATCGTCTCCTACAAGAAGGTGAATCCCGAAGTTTTCCAGATATGCTTGGATCTTTAGATTGTATGCACTGCCAATGGAAATTGTCCAACTGCTTGGCACGGCACACACAGGGGTTACCACCACAAACCAACTTTAATTTTAGAAGCAATTGCATCGCATGATACATAGATTTGACATTCTTTTTTTGGCATGTCGGGTAGAAATAATGATATTAATGTTGTAGACCATTTTTCACTGTTTGATAATATGATACATGGTAGAATGTCTCCAGTTAATTATACGGTGAGCGGTCGTTCATATACGATGGGTTATTACTTAAGTGATGGTATATTTTACCCCAAATATGCAACTCTTATTCAAATCATTGCTCATCCCACCACTGCGAAAGAAAAAATTATTTGCGGCAAAACAAGAATCAGTTAAAAAAGATGTTGATGGTGCATTTGGTGCTCTACAAATTAAATGTGGTATAACGCAAGGACCCGTCCGTTATTGATCAAAAGAGGATATATGTATTATAATGAAAACATGCATTTTACTTCATAACATGATTATAGAAGATGAACGTGGAACTGACCTCGAACCATGGGCACCACTTTCAGAAGAGAATTTCCACCCCCTCAATATGAACGAGATCCATCGATTTTGTAGCCTATATCTCAGCACGTCTTAATCGGATCCGCAATCGACGAACCAATGAAATTTTGAGATCTGATTTAATGAACCATTTGTGGAATATATATGGATAAGAAGATGTCTAAATATCTATTGCTTATGAGTATTTCTAATTGTAGTTGTGATTTAATGTTCTTTTATTTTCACATTGTTCGTATTATATTTTATATTGTAATCGAATTTAGTAAAATTAAATTTTACGAAAATTTATTTTGACATTTCTTATAATAAAAATGATGCATGTGAGAGACCTATGTGGGACAATCAAATAAATTAAAATTAAAATATTTACGAAATTAAAATTTAATTGTAAAATAAATATTTCTTGTATTATTATAGGGAAATTGGATTATTAAAATTAAACTATAAGTTTTTTTTTACCATATCAATGAATTTAAATATAATATTTCTTTTACTATTAATATTAAAATCAATGAAATTTAAATTTGTAATTTCTAAAAAATAAAAAATAATTAAATAATTATTAGAATTAATTATTACTTCTCAAAAAGGAAAAAAAGAAAAAAAAAATAATTAAAATCATATTGATTGGGCATGTCATTCAAAAAATACATTAAAATTATCAAAAGGGCCCCACATGCACCTCCAACCATGAATTAACTGTGGGCACTCCAATTGGGAGTCCCATACCACATGGCACATTTAGGGAGGCTGGAGGAGATAAAAGTATCAAAAACTCCAAAAAATTTAGGGGTCTCACAAAAATAGCAAATTGAGTGTGGCACTATGGATGCCTAAGCGCTTTATGCATAACTTTATCCGGAAGGCGTTTTTCTTATAATCCACAAATAATTTGTCTGGTAGCAAAAATAACTGACATAATTAATTAATTGTTGAAATAGGAGATGATATTTGTTTCGGTTAATTCTCGATAGCAAAAAAAAATTGAATTAATATTATAAAGTACAACTTCAACCATAGAAAATGAAGAAATGACAGAGCATATATAGTGGCCAACGCTATGGACTCTTAACACATAAGTTAGATTTCATAAAACATCGTCGACCGATATGTCGAACCACCGGAAAATCCAGCCGTCGTTGAATAAGTAGGTGTTGAGTGTATATTTTACACTCAATGTATACTTTCTTACGAGGATTTTTGTATATTTTTATTGATTTAATGGTGCTTAATGAGTGGTTTATTGTATTTTAGGTACAATTTGAAGATTTGGGAGTTCCAAGGATGAAACGAGCGAAAAAATGTCAAAAACGGGCAAAAACGGAAGAAAACATTCGGAGGCTGAAAATTGGCCTGGCACGGCCATGTGAAAAATAGCCTATTTCCAGCGCGGCCGTGCAAACTGCTGAAATTGGGCAGAAAGCTTCGGGGATTTGAGACGGCCATGTGATAATTGTACTGATTCTCGCGCGGTCGCGTGAAAACACGCTGGGAGCAATTGAAGTTTTAATCACACAAGAAAACCTAAATCTTCTACCAAGTTGGGACATCTATTTAAGGGCAAAGACCAAGCACGAATTGGAGAACTTTTTTACACAATCTCAGGGGAAGGGGAACGAGAGAACGGAGAATCGAAGACGGAGAACTGACAAATCTTCATCATAATTCTTCTTTCATCTATCTTTTCTAAATCTATGTCTTTTAGTATTTTTATTTTGTTTTTCGTAGAGAACATGAGTAGCTAAGTTTTTAATCTAGGATTTTATTAGAAACCTTATGTGGTGATTCAAACCTATTTTCTAATATTATGCAAGTCTAGTTCCATGATTATTTCTTTTATCTGATCTTATTTAGTGCATGAACCTAGCTAATTTATGTTGCTATGTGTTATTATTAGAATTGAATCGACAGATCGTTTAATAATTAGAACAGGGATAGAAGAGCCTTCGAGTAGTTTTCACCGGATGTGTGTGTCAATTGCAAGTGGTGTCGTAGACATACAAATATCACCTTAGGTAGCCGTTTACAAGACTTGTTAGTTAATGTTTTATTCATAATTGATTTGAATAGACATATAGTGAACCGTTTATGAATAATAGACTCATAATACACGCAACAGTTTACAAGACTTGTTAGTTAATGGTTTATTCATAATTGGTTTGTATAGACATATAGTGAACCGTTTATGAATAATAGGCTCATAATACACGCAACAGTGGGATATGAGTAATTTAGTGTCTCGGGTTAATAATCAGGAATTGTAACTTGCATGTTAGGTATTTAGCCCAACAAGTAGGAGAAGTCGAATTCCGCCACCTAAGAATGGTCGAAAGATGAAACTCCGACCACCGGAAAGCTGACCACCATAATTTAGTGTCTCGGGTTAATAATCAGGAATTATCACATAGGGGGAAGATAAAATCATAGATCCATTTTTATTGATATTCTCGCGTGTTTATTTGTTTTTATAATTAGTTTAATTATTTAGTTGATTAAATTTCACAACATTGCGTAGGCTGGATAAAAATTATAATTATTAGAATTTGGTACTTAGGATTAGATAATTTGAGTATTTCATGTGATAGATCGACATCCGACTCTCACGAGTCCACTTTTACTACTTGTTTGCCATACGTGCACTTGCATGTTAGGTATTTAGCCCAACAAGTAGGAGAAGTCGAATTCCGCCACCTGAGAATGGTCGAAAGATGAAACTCCGACCACCGGAAAGCTGACCACCATAATCCTATGCACATCCCTCACAAAGCCAATTATGGGATTTGGTTTTCTGATTTTTATTTTCTTTTTTGTGTTTTAAACTTTCACTGAGTATGTACTATACTGTAATGATTTTAGACCATAGTGTTCGGACTCGGTTTCCCAGATTTGCTGTCATAAGCCCCACGTCAGCTTAGATCTTCCCACGTCAGTGTTTGATGTCGTCGGAATCACAATCGGCCTTCGTTCCTGCAACAACGGAAGGGGTTTCCCGGCGTAGAAGCTCCGATGCTCATGTCAGAATATATTTAGAGATAATCGATTGTTATATTGCAAGAGAGAGCATAAAAGAGAGGTTTGAGTGACTCCCTATTTATACGTGTGGATACTTGGTAGGCAAAAAATAACAAAACTTGCCCTAACTCTTCTTCTTGGGCCTACTAAAACTTTGGGCCGAGTATATAGGTTCTAGCTTGGTTCAGTCCCCGAGCCCAGCCATGATGTGCTCAGCTCGATCTCGGTTATTGGGCCTACTAATGAGGACAAGTCGGATTGATCATTGGTCTGATAAAGGTGACAATCGATCCATGGTCCAATAAAGGGTTAGAAAGCACGAGGGCAATTTGGTCCTTATCAACTACTCCCCCATTCGCACTGTCCGTGGGATTATGGACATCAAACATTTGTTAAGTATTCTTGGAAACATACCGGTATTGAAATTTGTTAACTCCCATCAAGGAGGGCTGGCCACTTCTATATTGGGATTAAGTTCTTAGACGAGTTCGTATTTATCGAAGATGGTGTTGGTATTCCCTTATTCGCTCGAACTAGAGCTCGAGCTTATCCCTATATACTGGGTTTCTATGCGGCTTCTCCAATATCTTTAATTTCTATACGGATTTCCTATATTTTGGATTTTTACGCGGATTTCCTCGGTTATCTTGAAAAATATGTATATGTATAAACAAAAGTGAATAAAGGTGTATAAACAACACCGGAAGGGGTTCCCGACATAGAAGAACTGAGGAAATCCATTATACTTCTCCACAGATGCATGAATCCTCCACAGGCAATTTTTCGACTCCTTATGTTTGCACTCTGCAGTCACTCTTCCTGGATTATTTTTCACATAAGTGAAAACAAAACCACCTTCCACTGAAAATTTACATAAAGTTTCCCTAAACTCAATAACACCCTTCCTAAAAACTTGACCTACATCTACAATCAAATGAATCCAATTTGGAACCCAATAAAGTATTTTCATTGGCTGCTACATGAACTAAATCATGAAAAATATCAATGGTATTCCTCCGTCCCACATCCTAACAATGGTTAACTACTATTGTACTTGTATTGGTTAACGGAGCCACGACAACCAGCTCCTTCTGTTTTACTTTAACCTCGACACGATGAATCGAAATTAGTTTGACTATTATAAGCAGAGATGGGATGTCGTCGTATCAAACAATCACCATATGCTGGGAACGTGTATGTAAAATATACATTTTCTTTTACCAAATCTTCCCACTTGGCACAAACAAAGTCAACTAAATCATCATAGGCCATTCCAACAGAACATGCCTTCACCACGAACATGTCACAATGCTTCAGAAAATTCCAAAATTCCAAAACACATAACTCTAAGCTACAATAAGTTATAATCACTCCTTAACATACATCGGCAGCATATATATATATATATATATATATATATATATATATATATATATATATATATATATATATATATATATATATATATATATATATATATATATATATATGTTATAATTTATTTCGTGCAGATATAGATTATTTGTGTCAGATTCAGTTTTTCGTTACTGTTGCTGAAGTGTTGCAACAATTCGTGAAGCAGTTCGTAAAAACAGAAATAAACGAGACACAAATTTAATGTGGTTCAGATACAATTGTACCCTACATCCACGGGGACCTGCAAACAAAATTTACAGATTTTTCGTTTTACGAATACAATAGTAGGACTTAATCAAAATACAAAGACTCCCTCTTTGACGCCGTACTTGTATACTACGCTGAATTATAAATCTTCAATTTGCAGCACGGCCCTTGCTCCGCACGGTTGAACTCCCTTCAACGTTGAATCTTTCAGTCGGCGGATCGATCTCCTCCCGAGATCTGTTTAAGCCCCTCTTCCGAAGAACCGATCTTCTTTTTGTATAGAAGAAGAAAATTTGTGATACTCCTTGAATCTTGGTGTCTTCACCACAAAGCCTTGAAGCCGGTATATTTTCTATGAAAATCACATATCACGATGGAACAATAAAAACGAGAGCCAAAAATATTTTCTCTGTATATTTTCTCTTGATAAAAAGATGTTCCAAGCGCAGCAATAAAATGAGCAGAAAAATATGATTTTTCTCTCCAACAAAAGGCGTACGGATAATGATGCCTGAAGCCCTCTTTATACGTTCATAATTCTTCCTGCACAAGAAAATACAAATCTAATTAGATCTGATATTCACGTTTAGAAGAGGTGTATGGGAAAATACAACTAGATCATTCCTTGTCTAAAAACTAATTCCCTTAACTATTAAAACACTAAGGAAATAAAGTCCATTAGGTTAGGGATTCTTATTCACGTAGGAGACATAAGTTGTAAAATAAGAAAACTCTTTGTATAAAGATAATTCGTAATATTAATCAATTAATGACAAAATAAAAGAATTAAAGTTTACAAGGACTCTTCCCTTCATTAGCTCACGGTATATGCAAACTTGTGGCACAAGTTTTATTTAATTCTTGTATAATTAGAATCCAAGGGATTCTAACAATCTCCCCCTTTGTTGTTTATTGATTATAATCATTTTCTCCCCCTGAGTAAAAAGCCTGAAAATAAAAACAATCTGCTGATAGACGAAAACAATAAAACTAAGGATCATCCTCAGCATTAAAGGAACAACTAGCAATAAGAGTGGCATCAACTGCTGCAATTGCAAGTGTCACAGTATCAGCAACTGTTCGAGCAGTAGTGGCTTCGGCAGGTGATTCACAAGGGAGGCAGCTCCCCATGCATGTGTTTCTCCCCCTGTAGGTGGTACTTGGGCAGCTCCTCTTGTAAATGACTTCATTCTTCCCCTTGGCTTACTTGGCTTGGTAGACTTGGAGGGCGGTGGAGGGCGACGTAATAAGTCATCTACGTGATAAAAGACTCAGCAAATAACGTCAGCATTAGCTCCTCCTTTTATATTCTTGTGAAGACCTAAACCAATTAATGACAATAAACACAATATTACAAAGGTGAAATTCCTTCTATTTTAGAGATACACATTCAGGTGATTAATATGGAGAGATAATTTATTTCTTCTCAAATTATCTAATGAGATAACTAAGGAAAATATGTTCCTCATATTAATACACATCTCCATAGAATTCCACTTGGTGTTGTGAACTTAGAATCCCATCGAGATTCTAACACTCTCCCCATTTGGCATTGATTGGTCAGAACATTTACTCTCCCTAAATATATGATACTTGCATGAACAAGGGTTAGCAAATTCAGAATAACATCTGCAAATATAAACTGTTGCAACAGTTTATCAAACAGTTCAGCAGATAGTGTAAATCGTAAATAAACCATAGTTCCAAAATTAAAGCAGATAATTTGTTCAGATAAGCACGAGACAAAAGGATATGCAGTAGCAGAAACAACTTCTCTTCACAATGCTTATTATCTGTCTTATATTTCTGTCCATCAACTGTCTGATGCACTGTTTCAACAGTTGTATGAACTCCCCCTGCATTCCTGCATTGTTCCAGCAACTGTCTGATGCACTGTAGCAACAGTTGTCGGAACTCCTCCTGTGTTCATGCTGCACTTGTTCCAGCAACTGTCTCATGCACTGTAGCAGCAGTTGTCGGAACTCCCTATGGGTTCATGCCAGCGTTGCTGTTCTTTTCTCCCCATTTTTGGGCAATCACCATGCATAGAAAAATCAACATGGACTAATGATCTCGATGTGTCGAGCAATCTGTTCAAACACTTAACAAAAAGATCAAATGAAGAGAGAATCTTGAAAGCAAGTGAGAAGAGTCACCATACATAACGTGTACACAAAATGACAAACTCACAAACTCAATACCACACGATAATTGCAATGCGAAAATCGAAGGATAGTGATATCAAATCCAACATTAAATAGCCAAGACAACTAACTCGCCAAAATTCGTAAGAAACGTGGGAACGTGAGTAGTAGGCCCAATAGACCCAGTTGCAACAAAAGATCAAATTTAACCGGCACATGAACAAAAATCCCGTCACTCTTTCTCTCTCTTTTTTTTTTTTTTAAATAATGCCTAATGCAAGACAAAATGTAAACATGAGAAATAAATATGAGTGAAGAGACATATGTGAATAGGATACTGCATGGACAAACAAAACATATGAGATTTATCTTCACATTCACGATAAGTGCAATCCCCAAAAATCCGACTGCCAATGCAACCAATAAACTTAATAATCCCAAGTCAAACACAAAGATGCTCTTATTAGGTAGCGTGCACACACCTTTAATGGTAGCTTTTTCTCATGAAAAACAGAGTAATTAAAAAGGAACGAGATTATAGTAGTCGTGCAATGTGTAGTCCCCTGGGCTTTCTAATTGAGCCTTGTAGTGAGTGTTCGGTCAAGAGGTTTACTGGCTCGACTCAACTAGGCTTCGAACTATTCACTGACCATATATATAATTTATATTGGCCATGCAATGTGTAGTCCCCTGGGCTTTCTAACTGAGCCTTGTAGCGAGCTTTCAGCCACGTTGTTTACTGACTCGACTAAAAAAGGCTTCGAACTATTCACTGATCAAATGGTTGTAGATATATATATTAGTAGCAGTAGTTCAAGAGTAGCTTTCACTCATTAAAAGAGGCAGCTTTTCCCTATATAAGCATCCAACCATGACAAGACTATTCAGAGAAATAAATAAGTCGGAGCCTTTTAGGTAATCATTTTGGAAATTGGTGAAGTTCTACCCCCACAGAGCTTAGAAGTACACGAAGTATCAAATTCACAGTTGTTTCAATCATATGCAATATGCTTAATGCAGGTCCTATATGAGAGGCAAAAACGTATGAAGTGTCATACCACTAAAAGTTGCAAGTCTGGACACACAGACTGTTGCAACAGTTCATGCAACTGCATCAGATTAGACAACATAAATTCCCAGCGATTTTCGCAAGGAATCAAATCTCTGTGCATCGTCAAGGGTTAAGCATCAGTTAATTCATTCTCCGTTGCAACATAGTCAATTGAGACAACCCCCTTTTCAACCAAGCCACTTATGAAACGATGACAAATATCAATAAGCTTAGTTCTCGAATGCTGAATTGGATTCATCGAATTATTTTTCGCACTCAAATTATCAAAATTCAGAAGATCAAGTTTCTTATGCCTTAATCCAATTTCGTCAACAGAACTGTTGGAACAGTTAGTACTATCATCACACGATTTTAAAGAAGTAATGGCAGATAAACAATTAGGATCAGATTTCTTTACCCATATTTTTTGTTGAGTTTAATTCACTGAATCAACCTTTATCTTGGATTTTTGAAACGACACAAAAGTGTGATCAATGTTAGCAGAAAGTGGTGAGCGGGCCATTATTCTTTAACCATTTTCAAGTACTTAAAACACCTGGGTCGTATATAAACCAGCAACATGACAAAAATGACAAATAGGCACAAAACGTTTTCTTTGAAATGACTGTTTTGGCGCAACTGTCGCAACAGTCTGTGAAACAATGCATTGTTTAACAAAACTGATTTTTCCTATTGGATATTCTTTATGTTTCAAAGCATCATCAGATAGTTTATTACCCCTTACACCTAGATGACCATAGTTCGGCTGATTTGTTCTCAAAATTTCATTTAAATTTACCCTACCTGTATTTAATTTTAAAATAGAATCTTGGGTTTTAGCATATTTAGCCTTCAAGCTATCTGTTTCTCTACTAGCAGAAATAGCATTTTGTTCAAGAGTAGAAATTCTTACATTCAATACTTTGTTTTCCTCAATTAGGACAAGCTTCTCTTTTTCTAAGAATTTATTCGACTCGCATACCTTAAGAAATTTTGCGTACATCCTTTCATAACACTCCTTTAATTCTTCCAAGGATGACACGTCATCATCGCTGTTGTTTTATGAATCCCAATTATCACCTGCAAGATTTAACGGAGTTAATATTTTATCAGATATTGAATGCAACTTATCATACCTAAGTTTTGTCTGAATTGTTTGTCCAACTGTTGGAATAGTTTCAGCGACAGTCTCTTTGCACTCGCTTATCTGAGTAGTTTCTTCGTAGACCTCTTGTAGAACATCCCATGCCTCCTTTGCTGAGTTGCACATTGATATCAATTTGAATTGGTCGTCATCGATACAACTCAAGATAGCATTGGTTGCCTTGGAATTATAATCTGCTATTCGTACTTCTTCATCACTCCACTTCTCTTTTGACGTTTGAATGATCTCGTGTGACTCATTCATTAAGGTAGGAGGTGTCCAACCAATTAGAATCGCGCGCCAGGCCCATTCATCAATAGATTTGATGAACATCTTCATCCTTATTTTCCAATCATAGTAGTTCAATTCACCCAAGAGAGGTGGTAGGAATGCGCCTTCACGATGATTATTCATATCTGCACAAAAAATAAATAAAGAATTAAATCCCAAAATCTCACTAAGTGTATCTAGTGATAGGCTCTTGATGCCAATTGTTAGAATTTATTTCGTGGAGATATAAATTATTTGTGTCAGATTCAGTTTTTCATTACTGTTGCGTGAAGTGTTGCAACAGTTCGTGAAGCGGTTCGTAAAATCATAAATAAACGAGACACAAATTTAATGTGGTCCGGATACAATTGTACCCTACATCCACGGGGACCTGCAAACAAAATTTACTAATTTTTAGTTTTACGAATTCAATAGTAGGGCTTAATCAAAATAAAAAGGCTCCCTCTTTGTTGACGTCGTTCTTGTATACTACGCTGAATTATAAATCTTCAATTTGCAGTACGTCCCTTGCTCCGCACGGTTGAACTCCCTTCAACGTTGAATCCCTCAGTCGGCGGATCGATCTCCTCCCGAGATATGTTTAAGCCCCTCTCCCGAAGAACCGATTTTCTTTTTGTATAGAAGAAGCAAACTTGTGATACTCCTTGAATCTTGGTGTCTTCACCACAAAGCCTTGAAGCCGGTATATTTTCTATGAAAATCAAGTATCACGATGGAACAATAAAAACGAGAGCCAAATCTAATTAGAAAAATAATTTTTCTCTCCAACAAAAGGCGTACAGATAATGGTGCCTGAAGCCCTCTTTATACGTTCATAATTCTTCCTGCACAAGAAAATACAAATCTAATTAGATCTGCTATTCACGTTAAGAAGAGTTGTATAGGAAAATACAACTAGAGCATTCCTTATCTAAAAACTAATTCCCTTAACTATTAAAACACTAAGGAAATAAAGTTCATTAGGTTAGGGATTCTTATTCACGTAGGAGATATAAGTTGTAAAATAAGAAAACTCTTTGTATAAAGATAATTCGTAATATTAATCAATTAATGACAAAATAAAAGAATTAAAAGTTACAAGGACTCTTCCCTTCTTTAGCTCACGGTATATACAAACTTGTGGTACAAGTTTTATTTAATTCTTGTATAATTAGAATCCAGGATTGTAACAATATATATATATATATATATATATATATATATATATATATATATATATATATATATATATATATATATATATATATCAACCCAACTTCAACTATAATCAATAACATCTCCAAATCGTCAATGAAACACAAAATAGAAAGTCTAGAAAAGTTCAATGAACAATGTTTATGAAAATGTCAAAATTATAACTGAAACTCAAAAAAGAAAAAAAAAAAAAAACAAAACAAAAAAAAAAAAACAAAAAACAACCAGTTTCTGCAACTCTATGATACGAACCATCCCCAAATGTCCTAAGATTTAATTTGTCCTGAACCAAAATCAAAAAATTCAATAAGCTATCTTCTATGTAACCCAATTTGTCCGAAGAACTGTGGTGTTGTGGAAGAAAAGTGTGTGATTTGGGAATAAGGATGATAATTTTGGGGGACTTATTATTCATTTTGGTCAGAATTTAATTAAAGATTTAAGGGTAATAAAGTAATTTCAATAGAGTACGAAGTGAGTACGACCTATTTATGCTAGGTTCGTACTTTAATTTATAGATTCCTAGTGTCATACTTTATCGTACTAGGTCGTACTTAAAATCAACGACTATAATTATTTATGTAATAATTTTAACGCACCAGATTCAATCGTTTAGGTCCGAGTAGTACAATCCCTCTCGAACCCTAGACAACCCTAACTTAGTATTAATGGATTTATATCAAAGGAATAATTTGACAAAACTCCCCCACTACACAAGTCTCATTACAATGAGCCCAATTTTATTTTACATTTTTAAGATAAACTCAAAACAACTTTTATTAATTAATAACACTTAATTATTACCAGTGTACCCCTAACTAAGAAATAATGTATATTTAAATTATAATTAAAAGATATATAATATATTTTACATATATTATCTACGTATCTCTCTCTTGCACACACGCGCACACACACACAACACAGGCGCGCACACACACAGCTGTCATTATATTTCACAAGTTTCTCCATTGTTGTGGGGTCGAAAAAAAAGAGATTCAAATACACAATTGATAAAATAGAGAGAGATTCAAATGCACAATTTATAAAATAGAGAGATTCAAATACACAATTCAAAAGCACAAGTTTCTCCATTGTTGTGGCGTCAAAAAAACAAAGATTAAAACCCGTGGGGTAGGAGCATGCGGGACTATTCAGGAAAACGCCATTAGTTTATAAACCAATCTTCTCACAAACGAATGGAATTCGACATGTATCGATAGGCCAAACAAACTCGTGTTTTGTGCAACCCCTGAGAAGCTACTAATGATGAGTACCCATTAATCAAGAAGTCAAAATTGTAATTACAAAGTGGTTTTCATTAATTACAGGGTGGATTTTCGTAATGGAATTCGTTAATTATATAGTGGTTTTCGTTAATTACAGAGTGATTTTCATTAATTATTAAGTGATTTTTGTTAATTGATAAGTTTTTTAGTGAATTTTTGTAATGGAATTTGTTAACTACATAGGGATTTTTCGTTAATTACAGAATGATTTTCATTAATTACAGAGTAGATTACGTTAATAGTAATGTGGATTATGCTTATTTTATAGTAATTTTTACTTTAATTGCATAGTGGTTTTCGATGTGTATGTAGTAGATTTCAATTTTATTTTTAAATATAAACCATTTAAAAAAGTGAAATTAAAAAAACCAAATTTTTCTTCTAAATTGATATAAAAAAACTAGTTAAAAAATAAAAATCTATATTATATATAAAACTAAGATACACAATAAAATTTATCCACTTGAGGAGATTGAGTCCACATTTTATTATTAATTTCAAAATAACCCCACTTACCATAATCACCATATTATTATGTAATTGATTTCACATAATTAATTTTTAAATTTTATCTCTCCTACATGTCAAAATAGTGTCTTTTTATTGGTTATTTAATTTCCTTTTTTAATCCATTTTTTCATAATAAATACGTCAATTCTTTTTTGGGGTTAATTAAATTTTATACACAATATTATATTAATTGCAAAAAAACCCGAATTATCATAATCATCTATATTATTAATTAATTAATTTGACATTATAGATTTTAAAATTTTATCTCTCCTACATGTCAAAATAATGTCTTTTTATTGGTTCATGAGTTTTTTTTTATAAACAATATTTTGATTTAAAAAACGTAGGACTTAATTGCAATTTTTATAATTTCACAATTGAGTAAATTTTATGCACAATATTATATTACTTGCAAAAATAACCCACTTACAAGAATCACCCATATTATTAATGAAATAATTCCACATTTTTTGTTTCAAATTTTATCTCTCCTACATTTCAAAATAGTGTATTTTTATTGTTTAATGAGTTTCTTTTTTTATAAACAATAAATATATCTATGTAATATATAAATTGAAACCCTCATAGCTTAAGAAATCGACATGTGACATATCTATGTGGCATCAACCTCATATCTAATGTGGCATTTTTTGTTCCATTATAATCACAATATTAATATACACACATTAATTATTTATCTAATGCAATTACCGATAATAGATGCATATTAATTAAAACTTACCAACTTTATATAAGATATTATTATTTTGTGTATTAATTTGATTTATATCTTTTCCGTATTTCATAATATCTTATACAAGAATGTCAATTAATATCAATTACAATATATATAATTTCTATAATTATAGAAACGATATTAATTTATTTCTAGATATCATTAGTTATATATATATATATATATATATATATATATATATATATATATATATATATATATATATATATATATATAATATGTGTGTGTGTGTGTGATTTAGCAAAATTGAAGCATATCATTAATTATATTGGTTTCGGGTTTTCCTTATTTAAACATGTACTTTAATTTATTTTAAAATTCAAATTCAAACATTCAATCTTGAAAATCTTTGTTTTAATGTTAATTAATTATTTTCGTTTTTTACATATTATTTACGTTTTTATCGCATAAATACAACTATAAAATCTCATACCACAAAATTCATCACCTCCAAAAAAAATCCAGTTAGAGAGAGAGAGAGAGAGAGAGAGAGAGAGAGAGAGAGAGAGAGAGAGAGAGAGAGAGAGAGAGAGAGAGAGAGAGAGAGAGAGAGAGAGAGAGAGAAGAGGGAGTATTTTTTTATTCTTGGTTTCTCTTTTTAGTTTTTCTGTTTTTTTCTTCTGATAATTATATTGAAATTCATATTTCGGTGTACATTTTTTTTTCTCGACAAAATAGATCATTATGATTTATTTGTTTCGATGCACATGATAATTATTTGCTCCAAATTAACTTTGCATTATATTATTTGTTATTTTTACATAAGTATATATCTCTAACATTTTTTTAATGATCTGTAGATATGGACGTTGTTAAGTCATGTATTTTACGCGACTGATATCGGATATTGAAAAGTTCTATGAATTTGCAAAAAGTGCGACTACATCTTGAAAGTTCAAAAATCAAAGGTTATATTCATATTTTGTTTTGTTATATTTTCTATAACTAATGTGTAATTAATAATATATATGTTGTTAATTGATCAATTTCCGTGTAGCACATATCCAAGCATCTTGGAGATGTTGCTGGATACATTGGCAAAAAAAAAAAGATTTCTTTGAGATTTATTCGTGGAAAAATCACGCAATTTTTGTTTATCCCAACAAAAACGTCATTGAAGTGCATTGTGCAAGTCAAGAAGAAGATTTACTCCTTAAATATTTTTTTTTTTGTTACATTGAATTTTTTGTTAAAATTTTCTTTTGATGAAATTTGTTTAATGTTGGGAGTTTAATAGCGTTAGGACATTCTAATTTATAATTTATTTTATGTTTTAATCTTGCTCTTGATTATTATAATTAAATTGATAATTTGTGTCTATTGTTTTATGAAATATGTCGTGCTCAAATTTAAAGCTGAAGAAAATTATATATATATATATATATATATATATATATATATATATATATATATATATATATATATATATATATATATATATATATATATATATATATATATATATATATATATATATATATATACATTAAAAAATAGTAGTATATTTCTACGTTACAAAATTTTGTAAAATGAGATTCTTTTAAAATCAATATATACTATTTTTTAAGAATTTATTTTTGACTCACACACACACTAAATTAAAAAAAGAAAAACTTCATACATATTTATTGCTAAAAATTTTAATATGAAATTTAGGAAATATATTAGTCAACATTCATAGAAACGAGATTGATTTTAAAAATCATTACATATTAAATTCTTTTCCGGTAGATAAATATTATATTTTTCAATGCCATATTGCCCTTTTTTTGTTTTTTCTTTATAATAATTGGACTTTTTGCTGTTATAATATAGATATTAACAAGATATAGTAATTAGTCATTTCCAATATTTTCGCTATTTTATAACTGTTTTTATATCGAATGTTTGCTATTATATAATAATGTGACTTATTTTTTATATAATACAATAATTATACTATTCACTATTTGCCATTGAATGTATAAAATGTGTATCACCATTTATAATGATGCAAACTAGAATAATGACATACTTCTTGGTCATGAGGTATTTCATGAAAGCTAATAAATTGGTATTAATGCAAATTATCGTTATACTAATATGTTACATAATTCATAGAAATTTTGATAGCAATTGTCATAAAAAACAAAGATTTTGTTTACATTATTATGATAATATTTATATTTATTTTGAATCACAAATAAAAATATGTTTAGTAAAATATAAGTAGCTTTTTTAATCCTTATTTTTTTATCCATTTTTTTAATCCTTATAAAAGTTTGTCAAATTTTAATAGTATTTCGAACGTATACATTCTAATAGCATCACCGGTTTACATATATCTTACTTTGTTAAACAATGGAAATGAATTAAACAAATAAATGTAAACTTTGTTAAGATTTTGTTTTAAATGATTTGTTATGGGTTAAAAGATTGGGTTTTTTGTTTCAATATAGTTGAATAAATTTTTATATTTGCAGTCATATATAACAATTTTTTTAATTGTATATGTTTTTGTAGATATGATCAAGACGGACAGCTTATATATTGACAATCAAATGTTTACTACCTAGAAATATGTGTACTTTCGGTTATGTTTACAATTCCGTTTCAATTTTTTGTGTACCAATTTCATACCATGTGTCTTCTTTTTAATTTTTTTTCTTTCTCATATTTTAGTTTGTGTACAATCAGCGATACATGCGAAGCAATTTATTTATTATTTTTTTCGATATGAAAAAACCCCATTATTTATTTGTGGCAAATTTATTTATATGCCAAATTCCTTTGTTTTGAATATTTTTCGTTTCGTATTTCATGGTGTTGATTTGGTTAATCAAACAATAATTATTCAAAATATTGTTGTTGGTTTGATAATGATATTGGTATTGGTATTGGTACTGGTATTGGTATTATTATTAATATTAATATTAGTATTAGTATTAGTATGAGTATTAGTATAAGTATGAGTATGAGTATAAGTATAAGTATAATTATAAGTATAAGTATTATTATTAGTATGATCGGGATTAGTATTAAGATTATGATCAAAATTAATATTAATATCATGATTAAGATTGGAATTGTGATTAGTATTAATATTAATATTAGTATTATAATTAGGTCAGTATTACCATTAGTATTCCTATTTGTATTTCTATTAGTTTTATGATCAGGATTATGAATAGAGTCATCATTACAATTAGTATTAAGATTAGAATTAATATTAATATGAGTTATAATATTAGTAATGGTACGAGCAATAGTAATATTGTAATGGTAATAATATTAGTACAAGTATTACTATTAAGTATTAGAATTATTATCAATATTAGGATTAATATTAGTATCAGTATCAGTATTAGTATTAGTTTTAGTATTAATATTAGTATTATATTGATATTAGTATAAATAATAGTATAATTAGTATTAGTATTAGTATTTTTAGTATTAGTACAAATATTTGTGTTAGTGTTAGTGCTACTGTAAGTGTTACGTGTTAGTGTTAGTGTTAGTGTTAGTGTTAGTATTGGTAGTAGTAGTATAATTAATATTTGTATATGATTAGAATTAAGTGTAATATTATACTTAACACTAGCATTAGGATTAGGATTTTACGGTTTTGATAATAATAAGGATTTGCATTAGGATTAAGAGTATGATTAACATTAGTATTATCATTAGCATTAGTATATTACGATTAATATGAAAATTAGGATTAGTAGTAGGATTACGATTAATATTAGAATACTAACATAAATATATTCTATTAACATTAGCATATTAGGGATAATCATTAGTATATTAGGATTAACACTGGAATTAGGATTAGTATTAGTAATAGAATTATAATTAGGATTAAAATTAGAATTCATATTAGTATTAGTATTCCTATCTGGATTAAGATTGGTATTAGGATTAAGATTATGATTAGTATTAGAATTAGAATTAGCATCAACATTAGGATTACGATTAGGATTAATATTAGCATTAGTATTTGGATTATGATTAGAATTAGAATTAACATTAAAATTAGGATTAGTATTAGAATTAATATTAGTATTAGCATTAACATTATCATTAGCATTAGCATATTTAGATTAGCATCAACATTAGGATTATGTTTATGATTAGCATAAGCATTAGCAGTAGAATTGGAATTACGATCAACATTAGTATATTAGCGGCTTAATTCCACTTTGCACCCTTGAAATTGAGCCTTTTGGCACTTTGCACCCTTGAAAAACAATAATAGCACTTTGCACTCTCAAAACACAATAAATTATTCACAATGCACCCTGAACTGAATAATGAAGGAAATTTTTTTTATTGTTTTTTTTTTTTATCAGGGATGCAAAATAATACATAAATTATTATTTTCTTCAACCTCCAACCTAATTTCGAGCGCAAAAAGTGCGGGAAAAAAAAACACCTGATTATTGGAAAAACCTATATTTTCTTACAAAATAAACTAAAATAAAATTTTATCACTAAATTATTCGATTGATGGATTTTTTTATTTTACTGGTGGAAATATGAAGTAAAAATATTTGGAAAAAAAAATATGATTTTAGATAACTTGATAACGAAATAGATGAAGGATTCTTTTTTTCGTAAAATATTTTATTGGGATAAAAAATATAATTTTTAAATAAGTTGATGAGATGTATTTTTATTTATGGACTTTATAGTTTCAAAATGATTGATGAATAAAAAAAAATTATTTGACATTTGTCATCCTAAAAACTACCACTAAAAATATTAAATTACATTTATTATCTTTAAACATTCATTTGGGATGCATTATGCATGATTTATTATGTTTCGAGGGTGCAAAGTACTATTAATTTATTTCGAGGGTGCAAAGTGCCAAAATGGCATATTTCAAGGGTGCAAAGTGGGATTAAGCCGCATATTAGCATTAGCATATTAGAATTAGAATTATAATTAGAATTAGCATTATCATATAAGTATTAATATTAATATTAGTATTAGTGTTAGCATTAGGATTAACATTAGCATTAGGTACATTAGGATTTTACTATTAGTATGAATATTAGTATTATGATTAGCATTATGACTAGAATTAGTAGAATAAGTATTAATATTAGCATTATAATTAGAATTAGGATTCGCATTAGGATTAGCATTAGCATTAACATTAGCATAATATAATTAGTATTAAGATTAGCGGTAGCATTAGCATATGTGTATTTTTAGGATAAGAACTATGATTAGTATTATTATTATGAATAGAATTAGCATTAAAATTAAGATTAGCATTATAATTAGGACTATAATTATGATTAGGATTAAGATTATGATTATAATTATGATTAGAATTAATATTAGGATTGTAATTTTGGTTATGATTAGCATTAGAATTAGTGTTAGGGTTAGGATTACCATTAACATTAGAAGTAGAAGTAGAATTAACATTAATATATTAGCATTAGCGTATTAGGATTAATGTGAATAATAGCATATTAGGATTGACATTAGTATTAACGTATTTGGATTAGGATTAGCATTAACACTAGCATTAGGATTATGATTAAGATTATAATTGATATTCACAATGGTATTAGCATTAACATTAGCATATTAGGATTATCAGTAGCATTAGTATTACTAATGGTAATAGTATTATTATCATATTAGTATTAATATTTGTAAAGGTAAAGGTAATGGTAATGGTAATGGTAATGATATTGGTTTTGGTATTGCTATTTTTTTTGCTATTGGTTTTAGTATTAGTACATTAGTATTGTCATTAGTACATTAATATTAGCATTAACGTATTAACATTAGTAGTAGTATTAATATTAGTATTAGTATTAGTATTAATATTAGTGTTAGTATTAGTATTAATATTAGTATTAGTATGAGGAATATGATTAAGATTAATACTAATAAAATAATTGGTATTGATATTTGTATTGGTATTAGTATTGGTTTTGGTATTGATATTTGTATTGATATTGGTTTTAGTATCAGTACATTAGTATTGGCATTAGTACATTAATATTAGCATTAAAGTATTAGTATTGGTAGTAGTATTAGTATTAGTATTAGTATTAGTATTAGTATTAGTATTAGTATTAGTATTAGTATAAGTATTTGTAATAGTATTAGTATTAGTATTAGTATTAATATTAATATTAATATTAGTATTAGCATGATGATTATGACTAAGACTAATACTAATAAAATAATTTTGAAATTGAAATTTTTGATGACATGCTTATCCGTGATTCTGCAGATCCATTTTTTGATCTTATAGAGTTTGTTTACCTGGATATGGTGAGCAACATGTTCAATCCTGAGTACTTTGAGGCCATAACAATTATTGCATCGACTAATGAAAGTGTCGATTTTGTGAATGATCATTTTTTGTCGCTCATAAGTGGAGAAGAGAAGGTTTATTTGAATTCCGATAGTGTGTACAATGAGGAGTTAATATCATAGATCCGAGTTCCTCAACACCATATCGTGCTCCAGAATTCCACTTAGGTTGCATTGAAAAGATGTATTCCCGTTATGCTCATCAAAAATATTGATCAGGCTAGAGGATCGTGCAGTGGAACTAGGCTTCAGGTTATTAATATGGGAAAACACGTTCTCAAATGCAAGACACTACCCGATAAACATGTTGACCATATAGTTCGTTCATTGCTCAAATGATATTGGTACCGTCCAACTCTACATCGCCTATTAAATTTTAGCAACGTCAGCCTTCGGCGATGGTTTCCTTTGCAATAACAATCAATAAAAGTTAAAAGACAAACTCTTTCCCATGTAGTATTGCACTTGCTCAGACATGTTTTCAGTCATGGACAACTCTATGTCGCACTCTCGAGAGTTAATAGTTGAAGTGGCATAAGGATTTTGATCACGTCGGAATCTGGCGATACAACCAACTACAAATAATGTGGTACAAGGATGTTTTTCGGCATATATGAAGGTAACTATATAAAATCTTATACAATTTTACATAATGACCTTTATTTTGTATAACTTATATGTTTTGGCATTCCTCATTTGTAGGTTAATTTGCATTGTACTAGGAACTTGCTACGGGCTCCACTCAATATTTATATCAAGGTAATTTATTGTAGAATGATTTTATGTCATTAAATATTTATATTTGTATTATTTTGGTAACGTTTTACTTATTTTGTATAATCATTGTACAAAATAGCAGGTCAATTGCATTGTATTGGATTCGTTACATGCGTTTAGGGATATTGTAGCTGAGACACGCTCAAATAAGCTTCAACGAATCAGTGAGCTCCATCCTCTTTACTTGCCTCTACAGTATCTTCTTTTATTTTCTTACAGGGAAGATGATTATCGAGACGATATCTGTTTGAGAGAATCTTCGCTTGCTAATAATAGAAAATGGAGGAAGGTAAGCATGCGAGAGTTCTTTGCATATCTAATCCATAAACGGCGTTGATAACATTTGTTACTTTTGCATTTCAAGAAGTTATTTCAGCAGTTCTGTGTTGATGTATTTTCGATGGTAGAGTCACAGAGGTTGAATTTCATAAGGTTCAATCAAGATCAACTTAGGGTTGACATATACAAGGGTATCGAAGAAAATATTTTTAAAGGAGACACTGAGGGTAAATCAATTGGACAACGCATTATAATTCCAGGGTCGTTCACCGCACGTCCAAGGTATATGTTTAACAACTTCGTTGATGCTCTTCAAATATGTAACTGGATTGGATCTCCAACCCTCTTTATTGCCATCACATGCAATCCTCAATGGCCAGAAATACAAAGGGTGTTGAAAGATACAAATCTCAGGCCGGAGGATCGGCCAGACATTCTTTGTCGTGTGTTCAAGATGAAGCTCGATAGTATGATGACAGAAATCAAGAAAGGTTGTATATTCAGACGTATTACAACATGTAAGTATTTAATTAGATCTCAGTTTATAATTATACATTTACTTCATTCATATAAATTAAAGAATTTGCTCATGTGTGAGTTTAACTACTTATTGCTTCCTTAACTAAATTAATGCATATTTTTTTAATACCATATGTTTATATTTTCTATGCAGATGTATGCTTAATTGAATTTCAGAAACAAGGTCTACCGCATGCACATATTTTATTGTAGTTTCATAATGACGATAAGCCCAATAACCCAGAAGAAATTGATAGGATCATATGTGCTGAAAATCCTGACGAAGTAAACGACCGAAAGATGTACCAGTTAGTGGAGAAGTATATGATACATGGATCGTGCGGTCAGGCGAATTTGAAATCTCCCTGTATGAAGGATCGAGTTTGCACGAAGCGATTTCCAAAGCCATTTGTGCAGCGCACTGAATCAGATGCAGATGGTTTTACTGTGTACAGGAGAATGGAAGATGGCAGAACAGTTACGAAGAAGAAGACTACTCTTGACAATGGGTTTGTAGTCCCGTACAATCGTATATTGTTGAGTAAATACCGATCTCACATTAATATCGAGTTATGCAACCAGAACAAGTCAATCAAATACATGTTCAAATACGTAAACAAGGGGCATGGCCGAGTTACGGTGGCATTTTATGAAACACGCCATACAGATGGCGGTGTTGAGATTTGTGATGAGATAAAGATGTACTACGACTGCAGATATCTTTCGGCATGTGAGGCAATGTGGAGGTTTGCGAACTTGGGTTAAAAGAGGATTCTCGAACTTGGGCGCCAAGGAAAAAAAGATTTTCTATTGGTAGGCTTGCGAATGTTCCCCCTGGAAAGGGGAAAGACTAATACCTTAGATTGCTACTTAACATTCAGAGGGGATATACGTGCTACGAGGACATCAGAAAAGTTTTTGACACCGTCTACCCTACGTTCAGGGATGCATGTTATGTGTTGGGTTTATTAGATAACGACAAAGAATACATATATTCATTAATAGAAGTGAATACTTGGGCACCGAGGAATTATATAAGAAGGTTATTTATAGTTATGCTTCTTTCCAATAGCTTAAGTCGGCCCGAACATGTTTGACAAAGTTGTTGGTTGGATTTGGCTGAGGGTATTGCTTACAAACAACAAAGTCTTCATACTAATCCAGGTATGACAATTTGTATAACACATTATTCTATTAGATTTTAAATATTACTCATCCTTTTAATATTGTCGTTTTGAACTAAATGCACATAATTTATCCATTTTTTTTTTGAAAATTTACATATATCGGATGAAAGCTTGAAGAACTATACTCTCACCGAAATAGAAAAAATATTGCAAAGCAATGGTAAAAGCTTGCGAAATTACGCGCCCCTGCCAGTTCCAATCGAATTCTCAGCGGATGACACAGTAAACATATTGGTGTTAGATGAACTGGATTACGACCGCTTTGAAATGGGTAGGGAACTTCAACGGTGTCTTGCTTGAATTACACACGTGCAAACAAAGGTTTATGACGTAGTCATGAATGTTGTATCCAATGAATGTGGTGGAATGTTCTTTCTATATGGCCATGGTGAAACGGGAAAGACGTTTCTATGGGTAAACTCTTTCGGCTGCAGTTCGTTCCAAATGAGAGATTGTAATTAACGTTGCATCGAGTGGTATAGCATCGTTATTGCTCCCCGGTGGAAGAACAACTCATTCTCGATTCGGACTACCCATAAATGTACACGAGAGTTCCACCTGTAGCATATCGCAACAAAGTCCACAGGCGGAGTTGTTCATAAGGGCAAAGTTTATTATATGGGACGAGGCTCCTATGATGCATAGATGCTGTTTTGAAGCGCTTGACAAGACAATGAAGTCAATATTACAGGTTGACAAACTCTTTGGTGGAAAGGTGGTTGTTTTTAGAGGAGATTTTAGGCAGATTTTACCAGTTGTGCTCAAATCATCAAGGCAGGACATAGTACATGCTAATATAAACTCCTCTTCGCTGTGGAATTTCTATCGTGTCATGAAGTTGACTAAGAACATGAGATTGCAGTCATGCTCTTCTCCATCTAACGTGGATGAGGTAAAAGAATTTGGAGACTGGATACTGAAGGTTGGTAGTGAGGATGTTGGGGAATAAAATCATGGTGAAGCTTCGATAGTGATTCCCGATGACATGTTGATTGGTGATTCAGAAGATCCATTCAGAGACCTACTGGATTTCGTTTACCCGGATTGTTGAGTAACATATATGATCCAGATTATTTTCAAGGGAGAGCAATTCTTGCACCAACTAATGAATGCGTCGAGTTTGTGAACGATCACTTAATGTCTCTCCTTCCAGGAGAGGAGAAGGTGTACCTGAGCTCAGATAGTATGTTTAGGGACGAGCAAACAATGGAGGATAGTGCAGAAATTTATTCGACTGAATTCCTCAACACAATAAGATGCTCCGAACTTCGTTCTCATGCGTTGAAGTTCAAGATTGGTGCACCCGTTATGCTAATAAGAAACATCGATCAAGCTTAAGGATTGTGTAACGGGACTAAACTTCAAATTATTAGAACTAGCATTCACGTTATGAGTTGCAAAACTCTTTCCGGAATAAATATCGGTGACATGGTGTTCATTCCTCGAATGACTTTAATACCATCTACCAGACTGCCAATTAAATTTCAGAGAAGACAGTTTCCATTGATTGTTTCTTTTGCAGTGACGATCAATAAAAGCCAAGGTCAAACTCTTTCGCATGTTGGTTTGTATCTTCCTAAGCATGTCTTCAGCCATGATCAACTATATGTTGCACTGTCCAGAGTTACGAGCAGAGGTGGCATTAAGATATTCATCAAGTTGGATTCGAGTGAACTCACCAATGTTACTAGAAATGCCGTGTACAACGAAGTATTTCATCGAATTTGAAGGTAGAGAATATTTTCATATTTACCAATTATTATCGAATTTGAAGGTAGAGAATATTTTCATATTTACCAATTATTCATGTAACATGTCTTTTTTTTAACAACTTATTCTTTGGCAGGTGTTTCTTCTCTATATAATTTCCCCCGTGCGATGTTATTTTCAATCATGTCCCTAGGATGCTCAGTGCAAATTTTATTATCTTTAAGATTTATTTTTGACGATATACTAATATTTTAATATTATTCTTATGATGTAACTATGAAGAACATGATGCTTCAATATTGCTGGTCGCTTTTTGTGTTTAAATTCAATGAGCGTATTAATTTATATATGCGTAAATTTATTTTTCAGACATGTATTTTCAGTTGAAAATATGCCACCCCGTGCATCGCACGGGTGAATACTAGTAAATAATAAAACTTAAAACCGAAATGGCGTGATAGGGAGATAATTGAGGGATTGTGTGGGAAGAAAATAAGGGGTTTTGCATATCTACCAAAAAAAATAATGAATTTTTTAAAATAGTATAATATGGTAATTTTTAGTAATATTAAATAGGAGCATTTTGGATAATTCCTTACATTTGGGTTTATAACAAATATCAATTAAAAAAAATGAATTTATCAAGAAGTCAAAATTGAATGAGGGATTTGTCATATAGCCCTGTATCAAAAGCATAAAAAGTCTTGCTTAGTGAGGGGACGGACTAATATGCTCTCAATAACGCTTAATTAATCCACCATTAAACATGAGGTAATTAACAACTTCAACTTATAATAGAGTGTTGTCTGGCAGTATATGGTTTCATTTTCATTTTCATCTCATTTTATTACTTCCTCCAAATAAATTCGTGTTTATTTATAGCTTTTCAAAAGAAAATTCTAAAACGGTTTCAAAAGTTTAATTCTTCTAAGCACATGATTTTACTATTACATAAAGAAATATTGACGGCTATAGTAAAAATATGTTAACTAAAAATAAACAAACATTATTTTATTTTTTAAATTCTTCTTTTAAAATACTATTTTCACATTTTAACATGATTTGGCTGCTACAATATATTTTGTCTCATCTCAAATTATAAACAACATTACTTTAATTTTCAAATTATTCCCTCAAAACATAACTTCCCAAAATAAAATGAAAATAACCCCAAAATAATTCCAAAATAGGGCGTGTGTAATTTGCCCATTATTTTTTTTATATTGCTTTTTTTTCTTTTTTTTCCTTAAAATTTGATTACTCTATCCCTGTCTTTACTTAATTAAATGGAATCAGCAAAATATGAAATGAGGTTTTTGTACATAAGTCTCTGACAAAACATCTTTATTATTCTAGGTTCATGGGTTATATCTCTTTCACCAATAATTTTATCCCTTTATTATGTATTATAAATAAAGGAAACATTAATGTATATGACAAAATTACCCCCAACCCTTTAGACATAATTCTTAATAATAACCTCAATTTAATCAATTTTGACCACGGAAATCCAATTTTAACTTCTTTTTTTTAATCTGAAATTATATTTTTGCCGCCGGTTTCCAACGTAGAATTTTCGATATTTTTTTTCTGGTCTGTTTTTTCCGCCGCCGATTTCCGACGTTGACTTTTTCGATTTTTATTTTCTGGTCAGTTTTTTCCGCCGGTATTGACTGCCGGTCTCCGGCGTTGACTTTTTTTGTGATTTTTAGTTTATTTCATTTTATTCCTAAAATTTGTATCCGTATTTTTACGCCTGCCCCTAAACGTTGACCGTAATTGTACTGTCATTAACAGTAATTATACAGTCACTGACAGTACATTATCGTAATTATACTGTCGTTGACAATACATTAACGTAATTGTACTGTCGTTGACAGTACAATGAGAGTCAACGACAATATTATTATTTTTTTGGCTTTTTTTTTAAAGTTTGTTTGATTTGTTGACAAGCCAACGTAATTATATTATTGTCGTTAAGAGTAAAATAATTATAAACACAATAATATTACTGTCTACCACATCAATATTAATTTTTTTTTTGGTATTTTGTTTTCTTTGAGTTGTTGACGGAGTAACCTAATAATATTACTGTCTACTATTGTAATATTACTTACTGTAAACACAATAATATAATTGTGATTGACTGCAATATTACTGTTGTTACATTAATTTACTGTCAACCACAACGATATTAATTCTTTTGGCTTTCTATTATGTTTACCTTTGTTGAACGGTCAACATATTAATATTACTCTATTACACAATAATAATGACTTTTGTTGTGTTAATAATATAGCAATGTTACTATGTTAAATTGTAGTTAATATTACTATGTTTAACAGTAATATAGTTAATATTTACTGTCAACCACATCAATATTGCTATTCAAACGGCGGCAAAAAGATGTTAAAGAAAAAAAAAACAAATCGAAAAAGTCAACGCCGGAAACCGGCGGAGAAATCAGAAAGGAAAAAAAGTAAATAAATAAAAAAATCGAAAAAGTCAACACCGGAGACAGGCGGAAGGAAGAAAAAAAAAAGTCAATGGCTGTTGATCGGGGTTAACGGCGGCAACAGATGAAATTGTACTCAAAATTGTGTTTTGGGTCAAAATTGAATAATTTGTGAAAATAGGGGTCAAATTGAGGTTAAATTAAATTAAATGATGAAATTGGAGCATATTAAAATGTGAGGGGCTATTTTAATCTTTTACAAACCTTTGGACAATGTGTAGACTTTTTTGTAAAAGAATTTTTTATCTCGACCCCTTTATGAATAAATACACATTGATAAGCTTATTTGCAAAATGCCCATATGAAATTAGTACATAATAAAATATTATTTAATAATTTAAACATGATATATTATTTTACTATTTTTCTTTTTCTTTTTTTTATAATCTGAAATACGTCTACGACTAAATTGATAGGTGATATACTGGTTCCTTCGACCCTACACTCGATGATAAACGCCGGATGGGTCTTCTGCTGCCACATGTCCTTTTTTTTTTTTTTTTTTCTAAAATTCCTAAAGATAAATCCTAGCGGGGGAATATGTTATAAAATAAAAAAAGGGGAGAAAACCCACCAAGTATATATCACCAGGTGTAGGATAGAAGAAATTGTGGTATACATGCTCCAATTTAAAAAAAAAATTGTATTATAATACATATCCATAAGTTATGGACTAAGTCATCTAAAATACGTATCACTTTTGTGCATCCTCCAATAATCATGATAATGTTTCTATTTAGTTTGTATAAATACTTCTAGGTAATGAATGAAAGAAGAGATAGAATTGCAAAACCTTTTCTCGAATTTTCTTTACAGTAGCAATATACAAGTTCTTTCCGTTGCAATATCATTTACTCAATTCCAATAGCTTTGTATTGCAATATTATTATTGCTTATTCCAATATACGTACGTATATATACAAAAATATGTATAGCTAGTAGCACTGGCGGCACAATAGAGGGGCGGGGCTGTTGACCCCCAAAACAAAAAAAAAATAAAAAATTTGTAGGTATTTTGCACTTAAAATTTTTGAATATTAATTTTGGCCCCCAAAGTTTTTGTAAATATATATTTTAATGCCTTTTTTATTTTTTTCTCCATAATTTTATATAATTATAGATAAAAAAAAATCATATTTAATACTAACAATATAAGATAAATTTTTAATTTTTTAAGTAAAATTTATAAATATTTACTTAATTTTTTCAACCAAAATCTTAAGTGTAGTAGATTATTAAAATCGTTTGGACTAATTATATTTATTTTATTGCATGGTTGAAATATGATAAGATTATAATATATATTGTTTTAAATATTAGCAATATAAACTTATTTTTGCAATGTCTTGCGACCCTATTTTTTTATTCGGGGCGCTGCCCCGAACCCTGAAAATTTTGCTTGCCCCCCATGTTTTCATCCTGGTTCCACCCCTGGCTAGTGGGTTTATTCTATAACACGTTATGAGTACGAGATTTCGCTCGATAGTGATTTTTTATTTTTGTATTTTTCTTTCTATTTTTTTTTACGAAAATCCCGACCATCGATCTATTGTCGAAAAGACAAACGAGAATGATGAGCGAATACTTCGGTCTTTTATACGCTATCATTTCTCAAAGGATATGATGGATTCATGTATATACATACATATATAGCCCATATATTTGATGAGTTGCTGCTGAAATTTATATTTGAAAGCTTGATAAGTGTTCATTTTGCATGATTTTCACTTATCAAATCTTCGAGATTTGGGCTTCGTTCGTCCGAGTTTTCGGCTTTATTCGTACATATTATGCGTTTCTTGTTTTATTTCTATTTTTAGGTTTTATTAGCTATTTTTGCTGATTCGAAATGATTTTGAAAGCGAAGCCGAGAACCAAACCAAACAAGTGCAAAATTGCATTCAAGTGGACGATGGCAACGTTTGGTATTTCCTGCATAACTTCTTCATACGACCTCCCTTTGAGCTGATTCAAGTAGATTTAGAAAGCCAACTTCAAGGTCTACAACCTTTGTGAAATGCAAAATTGTCAAATTCGGGCTAAAAAATGGTCAAAACAGAGTTTGAAGTTATTGCAACGACCATATCGCGATATTACCTTCCATATCGCGATATGGGAGAAAACGAAACTGAGATTGGGTTTTTGCCATATCGCGCGATATGACTCCTTGTATCGCGATATGGGGGAAACGAAACAAAGAGCTTGCAATTTTACCATATCGCTCGATACTGTCCCCCATATCACGATATGGCCTCGGGATGTGTAAAATATCTAAAAAGGCAAAGCTTACTATAAATAGAACAAACCTCACTCTTCAACCAAGGCTAGACCGCTTCTTGGACTTCTTCTTCGGTTCTCGCCAGTTCTTCGGGAAGCTTCGACGAGGGTTTTGACTCGGGTTTTTCATAAGCTTTTTCTTTACGTTTAGTTTATGATTTCTCGTGTTCTACATTTGAATGCTATGTTTGTAATGAACTAAGCATTTTCTTTTAGGGAAATGAATCCTTGTATATATTGATTTTGATTTCCGGATCTGTGATCTATTTGTCGTTCTTTGATTATGTTTATGTTTTCCTGTATTAAATGCTTTCGATTGTTTGGCCAACAGTTGAATTGATTGTAAATGGGAATGTACTCGAGAGCGGATTACTCGTTTGATTTTAGGAAAGCATAGCTCGGGTTGTGGAAACGGAGACATGATGCACCTCGGGTAGCCCTTAATGACTTGACCTAAATGCTTTCTTAATATCAGGTTCTTAACAGAGACGTCGGACCTGTGAATAGACTCTAACTACACTACAGATGGGGGTTAGGGTATTTTAGTGTCTGGGTTAGTGAATATAGAATTGACACTAGATTCGGATTTGTAGATCTTTATCGATAGTACACTGGTGGATTTTACCCTAGAAGCCATCACTCGTCGGAATTCCTTGCTTGTCCTAGCGGACCATTGTTTTTTATTTATTGTTTCTTTTTAATTTTATTTCTCCCATCCATTCTTGATCGTCTAGTTAAAGTTTAGTACAGTATAATTACGGTACTTGGTAAATTTAGGAACTTAATTCCCTGTGGATCGATATCTGGAATTCACTATTTTACAAAACGCGATATTGTACACTTGCGGTTTTTCATACGTAGGTTTTATGCGTATCAAAGCTTGTGGATCCCAAGCTGTGTTATAAGCACATGCTAAAGTTTAACAGATCTGGGCCGACTTAGAGGCCAAGATATTAACTCTGAGCATGATGCTCGTCGAGTCAAAGATATAATAATGTCAGTTGAAGGTCGATTTAGAGACTATGAGATTAACTCCGAGCACAATCTCCCTTTAAAGTTGATTTAGAGGTTATCGTTTTAACTCTGGGCATAGTACCCGCAGAGCTTAACAGAGACTGTATTGAGGTCATACTATAACTACGAGCCGAAAAAATCGTTGAGTCGAGACGTTGGAATTCTCGTCAATTAAATAGAATTTTGCTCCGAGCTTAAAGCTCATTGAGTCAAGAAAGCCGATTTAGAGGCTAAATCTTTTATATAACTCCAAGTCTAAACTCGATGAGTAAAGAAAGTCAATATAGAGGCTAAATCATTAATATAACTCCGAGTCTAAACTCGTTGAGACAAGAAATCCAATATAGAAGCTAAATCGTTATAACTCCGGGTCTAAACTCGTTGAGACAAGAAAGTCGACTTAGAGCCTAAATCACGAACATAACTCCGAGCCGAGAAACTCGTTGAGTCAAGACGTTGGAATTCCATTCAAATAAATAAAATATGGCAAATTACCAAAACCCCCCCTAAGGTAAGCCTAAATAACGAAAATCCCCCCACGTTCTCGTAATTACGAAAACCCCCCTTGACTAACGGTTGACCGGATTTTTTAAACCGAAAACGTGAAATGTCTATTATATCCTTCTGTTAAATATGTGAAAAATATTCTGAGAATACATTTGTTTGCTGCAATAACATTCGACCACGGAGTTCATAACCGGGGAAATATTCTGAGAATCAACAGCTTTGCGCGATTGAATCAATAGAGGGAAAATCTTGGCAGGTGAGTAATCTTGAACAATTGAATCTAAGATGGGGTTTCCAAGTACAGAAAGCTCCGACCCACCCTAACAGTATCCGGATAATCCGGCACCAGTCGCCGATATCAGGCTTGAAATCGAGGGTATTCTAAGCCCAATTGAAGAAACTAAAACATATTTTGGGGTGGGTTTCGATTATGTTCAAGATTTGGTGAAAGAGGGAAGGAGTAAAATTGGAGGAAAACTTGAGGGGTTTGAGAAGCGCAGCCCATAATTTGGAGTGTCGTTGCAGGAGGACTGTGGAGGCCTGTGAAACAAGCTGGGTTTGGTTGATTCGGATCCTCCAATTCTAGGTCGGGTTTCTTCCTGAAGTTGTGAAGTGATTGGGGTCGCCCGGATTTCCGGGCCGTTGATTTCCGAGCATTTGTTGGTGATGCGGGATAGGAATATCGAAGCGTCCGGCGAAAGGGGTAAAAGTTAAAGGGGAAAAATTGGTATTATCAGAGGAATATTCGGGAGAATAAAAAAGATTCTATCGAGTTTAACACCGTTAGAGCGATTTGTAAGATGTATGCATATCTTAGGGGGTTTTTCGTAATTACGAGAACGTGGGGGAATGTCCGTTATTCAGACTTACCTCAGGGGGGTTTTGGTAATTTGCCCAATAAAATATAGCTCCGAGTCTAAGCTCGTTGAGATAAGAAAGCTGATTTAGATGCCTAATCGTGAATATTACTCCGAGTCTAAACTCGTGGAGACAAGAAAGCCGATTTAGAGGCTAAATCATTAAAAGCTACGAACCTAAGCTCGTTGAGACAAGAAAGCCGATTTAGAGGCTAAATTGTTATTATAACTCCAAGACTAAACTCGCAGAGATAAGAAAGCCGATTTATAGGCCAAAAATCTGAAAATAACTCCGAGGTTGAAGCTTGTAGAGTCACTAGACACGGTAAAACCCGTCAAGAGCCAACTTAGTGGCTATTACTAACAAGCCCAAACTTACGGGGCTTTGGGGTTATTGTATACCCATGGTGTATATATATATATATATATATATATATATATATATATATATCGGAAGGTGTAATTCCCGAGATTGAGTAGTTTTGAGTGTATCCATGTATAATCTCTTGGATGATGTGATTTCCAAGATAGAGTTTGCTTTCAGTATACAAACATGTACATATCTCCCTTGATGATATATCCTAAGGTTGAGCTGATATTTTGATTATGCGTACATGAACAACATGGATAAATATGACTATTGCCTACTTGATAGTGCAACTACACACTCAATATTCAATAATAAAATATGTTTGTCACTTGTGACATTGTGCAAGGCACAAATTAAAATCATATCAGATCCCGATGAGGTAATAGATGACCCGGGAGTGCAACAATTATGTTTCCTAATGGTACCTCGTATGCTTATTATCTACACGAAATATAGCATTTGCTCGTTTGATGGCACATATTATTGTGCATCTCTAAGAATAAATGTCGAGCACCCAGTAGCATACGTTCACACTCAAAATGGACTGGCAGAATCTTAGATTAAATGCGTCCAAATAATTGCTCGTACTTTGCTGATGAGATCCAAAATCACTGGTGCAACATGGGGCCATGTAGTATTGCAAGAATCAACACTGATTAAATTGCGCCCCACTGTTTATCATGTGCATTTCCCAATACAATTGGCATTAGGCTTTGAGCCTGATATTTCGCACCTACTCACATTTGGTTGCACTGTGCAAGTGTCAATTCCTCCTCCTCAGAGGACTAAAATGGGTCAATAACATCGACTTGGCATATATGTTGGGTTTGATTCACCGTCAATTATTAGGTTCTTGCAACCAATGATGGGTGATTTATTTACCGCTGGACTTGCGGATTGTCACTTTGATGAGACATTATTTATACCGATTGGTAAGGATATTCAAAATATCCGTGATAATGTTAAACATAAACTAATCGAGAATCTCACATGGTGTGAACAACATTTATATCATCTAGACCCACGTACCTTTGAATGAGAAAATGAGATCATTCACAAAATATTGTGAATAGACTTCCTGATAAATTTAATGATGCCAGTAAAGTCACGAAATCTTATATTCCAACTGTGAATGTGCCAGCTAGGATCGCTGTTCCTGAAGAACATGAAAAAATGGATGATCATCTCGCACGACAAAAACGTGGTAGACCTATTGGATCAAAGGACATTGTTTCTAGAAAAAGAAAGGGGAAAATCAGTGACCCTCAAATGAGGAGGTTCTTAGTGAGAATGCTTCAGATGAATTTGTTGAGCCTGATATCGAAAAAGCAATATCAAATTCGGGGAATACCGAGAATTCCATAAGTTATTCCAATAAAATATGAGATAGAAATGAAATAATCATCGATAATATTTTTACATTCTTGGTTCCTCAATACATCATATTCGATGATTATAACAGTGAATCGTGTTATATAATATGCATGTATTTCTTGACGATTTACCAAATATGCACATTCGCTGTCATTTATGAATATAAAATTGCTTAGAGCATATATTAGGCGATAATATAAAAGGCGATCGAACCAAGTCCTTCCCAACTTTTACATTTCAGAAATCCGTATACGGTATTGGAATGAGAAGAGTTGATAAGGAGCAAGTTGATAGCTCACCTCAGAGGTTTTCACTGCTCATTTCAGACGGAGTAATAGTGCGCTGCACTCCTTTTCCCTTTTGACTGGTTTTGTCCTGTTAGGTTTTCCAGCAAAGGTTTTTAACGGGGCAGCTTATGCGCATGGCTTGGATTAAGTTATGCATTATTTTCCCCTTCTGACCGGTTTTTGTCCCACTGAATTTTCCGGCTTGAGGTTCTTGACGAGGCATTTCATATATTTTACTCATCCGATTTGCAGCCACTATCGATAATACTTAGCTCAAAGGGAGTATTATAATACATATCCATTGATTCTTATGGACTAAGTCATGTAAAATAAGTGTCAATCTTGTGCATCCTCCGATAAGCATGACAATGCTTCTATTTATTTTCTATAAATACCTTTCGGTAATGAATGAAAAAAGAGAGAGAATTGCAAAACATTTCCTCAAATTTTCTTTACAGTAGCAATATACAACTTTCCATTGCATTAATATCATTTACTCAATTCCAATAGCTTTGTATTGCAATATTATTATTGCTTATTCCAATATACGTGTTAGAGAATATTATATTATAGAACTCTTGTAATATTAGGATTCTAGTATGATTCGGTTACCTAGATTAGTTAGGATTTAGTTACCTAGTCAAACTCTGTTACCTAGCATTATTTCTCTATATATATTCCATGTAATCAACCCATAACATAATGGGGTTTTCTATTACGTATTATTATTTCTCTCTTTCTCCTTCTCTTATTCTATTCTTCCTATATGGTATCAGAGCACCAGGTTTAGGTTTTTTAACCTAGCCGCATTTCTTCTCCATGGCGGTGAAAACCTAGCCGCCTTTCTTCTCCATGGCGGTGACCACCCAATTTTCTCCCTCCCCCGGTGGTGGTACTCTAATATTTTTCTTTATTTTTTTTCTTCTATCTTTTTTATGAACACCACCCGAATTTTCTCCCTCCCAGGTGGTGCTTCTCTATCTTTTTCTATCTTCTTCTTCTTCTTCTTCTCCATGGCCTAAAACCTAGCCGCCGCTTCTCTTCTTCTCAATGGTCGGCGACCACCAAACCGAATTTTCTCCCTCTCTCGGTGGTGTATCTTCTCTATCTTTTTCTTCTTCTTCTTCTCCATGGCCTAAAACCTAGCCGCTGCCTCTCTTCTTCTCCATGGCCGGCGACCCCTCTCTCATCTCTTTTCTCTATCTCGATTAAAAGAAAAAAAAAAAAGTGTTTTTTTCTCTCACCCGTTATTCTTATTATATTTTTTTTATCAATTGGACAGATATTTCCACAGAGGAATTCTCTAGCGATGTGTTTCGCGGTTTCTGTCCAGTCTTCACGTTTGAAGTTTCCAGTCTCCACGTTTGAAGTATATTCGTTCCGACTGCGGGAGCGTGCTAGCAAGTGATTGTCCAGTCTTCACGTTCGTCACGTTTCGACTGCGGGGGCGTGTTAGAGAATATTATATTATAGAACTCTTGTAATATTAGGATTCTAGTATGATTTGGTTACCTAGATTAGTTAGGATTTAGTTACCTAGTCAAACTCTGTTACCTAGCATTATTTCTCTATATATATTCCATGTAATCAACCCATAACATAATGGGGGTTTCTATTACGTATTATTATTTCTCTCTTTCTCCTTCTCTTATTCTATTCTTCCTATATGGTATCAGAGCACCAGGTTTAAGTTTTTTAACCTAGCCGCATTTCTTCTCCATGGCGGTGAAAACCTAGCCGCCTTTCTTCTCCATGGCGGTGACCACCCAATTTTCTCCCTCCCCCGGTGGTGGTACTCTAATATTTTTCTTTATTTTTTTTCTTCTATCTTTTTTATGAACACCACCCGAATTTTCTCCCTCCCAGGTGGTGCTTCTCTATCTTTTTCTATCTTCTTCTTCTTCTTCTTCTTCTCCATGGCCTAAAACCTAGCCGCCGCTTCTCTTCTTCTCAATGGCCGGCGACCACCAAACCGAATTTTCTCCCTCTCTCGGTGGTGTATCTTCTCTATCTTTTTCTTCTTCTTCTTCTCCATGGCCTAAAACCTAGCCGCTGCCTCTCTTCTTCTCCATGGCCGGCGACCCCTCTCTCATCTCTTTTCTCTATCTCGATTAAAAGAAAAAAAAAAAGTGTTTTTTTCTCTCACCCGTTATTCTTATTATATTTTTTTTATCAATTGGACAGATATTTCCACAGAGGAATTCTCTAGCGATGTGTTTCGCGGTTTCTGTCCAGTCTTCACGTTTGAAGTTTCCAGTCTCCACGTTTGAAGTATATTCGTTCCGACTGTGGGAGCGTGCTAGCAAGTGATTGTCCAGTCTTCACGTTCGTCACGTTTCGACTGCGGGGGCGTGTTAGAGAATATTATATTATAGAACTCTTGTAATATTAGGATTCTAGTATGATTCGGTTACCTAGATTAGTTAGGATTTAGTTACCTAGTCAAACTCTGTTACCTAGCATTATTTCTCTATATATATTCCATGTAATCAACCCATAACATAATGAAGGTTTCTATTACGTATTATTATTTCTCTCTTTCTCCTTCTCTTATTCTATTCTTCCTATAATACGTATATACAAAAATATGTTTAGCTATTGGGTTTATTCTATAACAGATTGGAGTAAATAGAAGACACTTCACATTTAAACTTTATTTATTTATCAGAGACTTAACCATTAAACTATATTATACAAATATGTTATATACAATAATACCATCTACATACATAGTTTTTATTTCATATGTTTGTTAGTAGAAATCAATTGTGAGTTCACATTATCACATTTACAGAATTGCTTAATCAAAATAGTAATAATGAAAACTAAAACTACATATCTTAGGTGTTTAATTTTCAAATTTAGAAAAAAAAAAGAAGAAAAAAAAAAAAATAACAATTCACGAAGGACAGAAGATAGAAATCATTGTTTCAGAACCGGGCCGGGTTCAACCTCGATCCGGCAATGAGGCGGTCTGGTCTGACCTCTAAAATCGGAAAATTTAAAAAATCGGGGTCAAATAATTAAAACCTGATTCGATTAAAATCCAATAACTGGTGAACCAGTCAAAGAACCTGGCTTTTGGGCCAAAACATCTCAAACCACCGGTGAGGTTGGTTATTTGTGGTTGGATCTGATTGAGTCTCAACGGGTGTAGTTGTGGATGAACGCATCTGGTCAGGGGCGTCCGGTGTATTTGGGGACCCGGAGCGAGGATATATAAATTGTACCCTTAGTAATATGATGTTTCGTGAATTCCCTGATTGTATTGTTTTTTCTTTTTTTTTTTTTTTTCCATATTATGTTTAATGACATAATATAAATAATATGTATTAATATAAACTTCATTATCAGTTAATGATTGAAAATATTAATGCAATCTAAATATTTTAGTTGTAAAGCAAATGCTAGAGAAGTATGCAATAATTTTTTTTTGAATAAAATAAAGGTCATATCTTTTTAAACTAACTCCTAAAAATTATAAATAGAATTTTTTTAAATAATAGAAGAATAAACTTTTTTTTAAAGAATAGAAAAATTATTTTTTTATACGTAAAGAATATAAGTATATATAGATATAAACTAAGGTTGTAAAAAGTGGTAATCGGGTCGGAGTCGGTTACGGACCGACTCACGATTCATCGGTGCGACGGTGATAAATCGAAAATAAATCGATTTTTAAAATTTAATATAATATATTTCTAGATATTATTTGTAAATACTCAAATATATATAAAAAAATATTTAAACATAATTATATCCCCATCATGTATATATCCTAATAACATAATAAAAAGTTTATTAATAATAAGATCATAATACATAAATATCCTTATAAAATATAAATAAAAAGGCAAATGTTTTGAATTTAAATTTATTCTTCAACATTCTTGGCATACACTATTTGGTTTTTTAACAATAACAATTAACATATTAAAATAAAGCTTAAACTCATTTTTCTTTGGAAAAAAAAATACCGATTTTTGGCCGATTTTTGCCACCAAAGTTTGATCCGCCATAAAGGTTTGACCGCCTCGGACCGCCTAAAACCGCCTCACAGGCAAAAAACGATTTTTTAAATCTTTACACCAAAATTGTAAAGGTTTGGGACCGCCTCCGCCTCAGAAAATGATTAATCGCAGTGGTGGATCCACCTATGGTCTAGGGTGTGCAGTTGCACACCCTTGAGTTTGGACAAATATTACTGTTATAGAAAATTTGACAAAAAAGGCTGTTGGCTGAGGTGGTAAAGGTATTCTAAATCCACTAATCCGTTGCGAGTTCGATTCCCCACTTTTTTTGGTCCACTATTTTTATAAAGTGATATTTAAATTTTTATTCTACAATTTCGAACCCCCTTGACAAAAATCCTGGATTCTATTCGCCACTGATTAATCGGTCGTCTCGGCCGATTTTTAGAACACTGATATAAACTAAAAAAAATTAAGTCCCCTTAGGAAATTGGGCCTTGGGCGTGGGCCTTGCTAGCCTCACCCCAGGGCCTGGGCTCTACATCTGATCATAGGTGGTTAAATAGTGGTCGTGGATGGATTGGGGAATCTAGAAAAGAAAGAATAGAAAAATATAAAGTGAAGTAAAAAAAATATAGTAAAAGAATACTATATCTGATGTGCAATGGATGAGTCTAAGAAGATAGTCTAGGTGGAAAATGTTAAAAGAATAATATAGATAAATAGAGTATGTAGAGAAATAGGAGAAGTACTGAACTTGTATCGAGAAAGGTCATTCCGTATTTTACTTCTTTGGCCCTCTATTATTATTAACTTTTGCTGTTCACAAAGGCAAATACTATTACAGTATAGCAGAGAACAATATTATTACAGGCAGCAACACTTTTTTTCATATAGATATATATATTATTACAGCAACTTTCTACATACTTGGTTTCTGGTGTACTGATAAAATGGAAGGAGAAATAATATCAAGGCATTTTTTCAACGTGATTTCGCCCGGTTTCCAGAATCATTTCGTGAGCATCTTTCTTTAATTAATATTGTTTGTATTCATTCAATTTGAAGATGACTGCATTTTAATTTGTTGCTGATATAAGTTCAATAACCATGAGATATATGCATATATCAAGAAACACACATGATCCCAAATATGACTTGTTATTTTTTTCTTATTGTTCGCTTGTAATAAAAGAATCTGCCATCATCTTTTTGCAATAAGCTAAAAGAAGAGAAATCGAAACTGGCGATTTTGAAAAGTCGTATAGGGAAATGGAAGATCGATGTGTGCAGAAACAACGAAGGGCTAATACGTTTCGAAAATGGATGGCCTCAATTTGTCAATGACCATTGTTTGAGTATCGGAGACTTTGTAGTGTTTGAACACACCGCTAACTTTCACTTCAACGTTTCCGTGTTTGATCACACTGCGTGCGAAAAGGAGTTTCCCGTCGAGCCGAAGAACGATCGCCAAGAAAACAACACCCGAGACCCACACTTTGTCTTAACAATGAAACCGTCTTTTGCTCATGAAAAAGCCAGAGTGGTGAGTAAATTCATCACCTTTTTCGTATTTTGAAACTTAGTATTGATGGTTGTTTAACTATTTGGTTTGTAATAATATTTCAGAATATCCCAGCAGAATTCGCGAGGTCGAACAATCTATGTGATAAATCTAGTGTAGCTTTACGAGATCCTTGTAGAAGAGCATGGACGGTGGAACTCAAGCTTCAAAAAATCGGCCCATTCCGCCTCGTCATGTGGAAAGGTTGGCACGCTTTTTATGTATCGAACCATCTCAAGGACGGAGATATTTGTCATTTTGAGCTCAATCCCGATTCGCTACAATCCACAACTGCTTTAATGGATGTGCACATTTCTCGTGCTTCCGTCTAACAAATCAATCTACTCGGCTTTTAACCGATGTACGTGCAGTAATTTTCATCTTGTGTCTAGGGAATCCCCTTTATGAGTATTCAAGATTCTTGATTTATCTTTTAATGTGCTAGTTTCTGGGGATCTAGTTGTTTTTTCTTTTCTTTTTTTTTGGCACACTTGATAATAAACTCTGTTTTTCTTTGGCATGAGAGAGATTGAACTTGATTTCATGATCATGAGCTCAATTTAAAATAATTAACAAAACCAATACAAGTACTTAAACACTTCATATAGGGAAAAATTCGGGTGGATTGCATTCGGCACTCCTTGTTGAATTTAATTATTAAAAAACTTATCGTGTTATAAATATTGCTCATAAAACTCTCATATGATTCAATTTTATTAGCAAATTATTTCTAAAATTTATTATCTGAGGAATTGTGTGATAAAAAATGCATTATATAGGGTTTTTGTACTATTTATAACATGTATTTTTTTATTAGCATTTCGTTATAACATATAGTAGTGTTGAATGAAATTATATTTAATATATAAAAATTAAAAAAATATGGCTGAACCATGAACGGACATGTTCAGGTAGAGGTGGATTCGGTACAGTTGCCAAACTTTTGTCGAAGACCGTCTACCAACCGTAACTTATGGTATTGCAAATTTTCATACTGTTACCATACCTAACATTTCGGTATACCAATACTCGGTATACCGTTAATTTTAATACAATACGGTTGGTATAACATGGTAGGGGTGAGCAAGTCGGACCCATCAACCCACTAACCCGTCAAACCCGTGAAAAACCGTCTCGCTAGGACCGGATGGATAGATCCATCCATAGGATGGGGTCCTAAAATGGTGAAGAACCGTGAGTTTGGGTCCAAGGAGGGTACAATTTTTTTAATACCTGTGAAACCCGTCCCGCCCCGCCACTCAAAACGACTTGATATTGTTTACATTATATAGTATAATAAATTAATAATATAAATGAATAAATATAATATCTCTAGTATATCAAAAACATAAATAAACTAAATAGTAATTGTGGAAGTAGTTCGTATTAAGATTACGAAAATCTCTAAGAAAAGGTAGGAAAAAAAAAAAAAAGCAAAGATGAAGTCAGAAGCGATGCAGTGGAATTGAGATGAATGGCGTTGGTTATGCTTGAAATGCTATATTTATTGTATTTAAATTTTGTCTTTTATGTTTTGAATTAGTTATTTTTAGTCTTTATAATAAATTTTAGGGCAAATGTCAAAAAAGGCCCATCACATGGGACTTAAATGCATTTTAGTCCACAAAAAAAACAGTCTCTCAATTAAGCCCATCCCCATGTCTTTAGTCTAAAATACCCTCAATAATATAATTCTTAACAATTCCACCCATTATGCTCTAACTTCCTTAATATTACACATTGACCCCGGATTTAAACAAATATATCACATTAACCCCCAAAACTTTTTTTTTTCAGAAAATAATTTTTTTTCTGAACTGTTTTTTTTTCGGCCAGATTCCGGCGTTGACCGCCGGAGACCGCCGGTCTCCGGCGTTGACTTTTTTTTTTTTTTTTTTTTTTTTTTTTTTTTTGAAATTTTTTTTTCCTGCTTTTTTTTTTTTCCGGCCGGTCAACCACCGTTGACCGCCGGTCTCCGGCGTTGACTTTTTTTTTTTTTTTTTTTTTTTTTTTTTTTTTTTTTGAATTGTTTTTTCTTAGAAAAAAAAAATATTTTAATTAATATTACTGTCTTGACTACTAAATTACTGTCTCAGACAGTAATATTACTGTTTGAGACAGTAATATTATGAATATTATTTTTCCGAACAGTAATATTATTAATATTATTATCTAAGACAGTTAAATTACTGTTGGAGACAGTAATTTAACATCCAAGACAGTAATATTAATTTAAATAAATTTTTTTTAAGGAAAAAAAAAAAAAAAAAAAAAAGTCAATTAACAGTTAAGTTACTGTCTCCTACAGTTAAATAACTGCTGGAGACAGTAATTTAGCAACGAATACAGTAATATTAATTAAAAATATTTTTTTTAAGAATAAAAAAGTCAATTAACAGTTAAATTACTGTCTCCGACAGTTAAATAACTGCTGGAGACAGTAATTTAGCAACGAATACAGTAATATTAATTAAAAATATTTTTTTTAAGAATAAAAAAGTCAATTAACAGTTAAATTACTGTCTCCGACAGTTAAATAACTGCTGGAGACAGTAATTTAGCAACGAATACAGTAATATTAATTAAAAATATTTTTTTAAGAATAAAAAAGTCAATTAACAGTTAAATTACTGTCTCCGACAGTTATATAACTGCCGGAGACAGTAATTTAGCAACGAATACAGTAATATTAATTAAAATATTTTTGAAGAAAAAAAAAAAAAAAAAACAGTCGATTAACTGTTAAATTACTGTCTCCGATAGTTAAATAGCTGCCGGAGACAGTAATTTAACAGCCAAGACAATAAAATTAATTAAAATATTTTTTTTAAGAAAAAAAAAAAAAAAAAAAAAGTCAACGCCGGAAACCCGGCGGTCAACGGCCGTTGACCGACCGGAAAAAAATTTCAGGAAAACAAAAAAAAAAAAAAAAAAAAAAAAAAGTCAACGCCGGAGACCGGCGGTCAACGCCGGAATCTGGCCGGAAAAAAAATATTTCAGAAAAAAAATTATTTTCTGAAAAAAAAAAGTTTTGGGGGTTAATGTGATATATTTGTTAAAATCCGGGGTCAATGTGTAATATTAAAGAAGTTAGAGCATAATGGGTGGAATTGATACGAATTAGGGTTAAAATTGGGGTCAAAATTGAAATTTGGGTTAAAATTGGTTAATTGATGAAATTGGGCTAAATTGGGGTGTAAATCATGAAATTGGAGTTAAATTGGGTTTCAAATGAATTGGGGGTAATTTTGGTATATATAAAGTGATTTTCCTTATTTGCAAATAAGTTTGAATGGGGTGGATTTATTTGAAAGACAAAAAAGTTGGATGTCCCTATTTTAATTAAGTGCCCTTGTCATGGGCATATTTGCCATTACCCCTAAATTTTATGGTTAAGACTTGTATTAATATTTATTTTACCTTGACATTTACATAATTTATATTTGGTTTCAATTTAAGATTGTAGAGTGTGGCCCAAATATATTATTTATGAATGGCCCATTCATCAATCCCTGTTGGAGCAGCTGTCGGAGAATTTATCGTTCGCAATTCTGTGTGAATTGTTCGGATCTGTTTCTTACCCTTATTTATTTTCTGTATTAAATAAATCATGTTTTATTCTATGTAATTAATTGGGCATTAATATTTAGATTAAAATATTGTGATAGGTGATTGCTTCACATTCTGTTTTCGTAACTTGTTCCTATTAAGTTGCTGATGTTTACGCCTATTGTCTTATGCAGTGTTTTTTTATTAGGATTAATATTTCATCTTTAAATTACTCTCAATAAAATATTATGGCGACATATAAATTGATTATTTTTATGGCTCCGTTGAATGACCCAACAAAGATTTTAGGTGATTCATTTCAATTTCTAATTAGTCTTGCGTAAAACTTATAGATTATCAACAAAAATGTGGGTTAGACGATAATGGGTTTCGACCCGTAAAGGTTGGGTCCTACTACAAATTTGCCATGAACCCGCCTATTATAAACCCGTTGAAAACTCATACGGACGGGACAAGGGCGAGTTTTGATAGAACCCGCAGGTTTATGGGCCCGCGCACACCCCTAGTACATGGTATTCTACCATTTATTATTTAAACATAATTAACTTAAAAGAGATACCAAAGCAAACAAAGTTCACCTCCAGGTTCAATTTTAAACACTTCCGATCCCCGCCATCACATGCCCGTTACCAAATAACGGAAAATACTACTTTTTGGGCCACAATTGAAATTGAATTTTTTTTGGGGTTGGAAAGTAATTAAAAATTAAAAATATACTACTTATAATTAAATTTTTCATAATAGAAAAATAAATTAACTAAACAAATCACCGAAGACCGACATTGACTACCATCCATCGCCGGAAACCGGCGGCTAAAAAAAAGGAAAATAAAAGTTAAAAAAAGTTAACGCCAGAGACCTGCGTGACTGCCGGTCAACGCCGGAAACAAATGGCTAATTAAAAAAAAAAGTCATAGTTGGATATTTTTTTTTCTAAATTGATGAAATCTATTTAATATATAAAAGTTGAATTCCACCCTTAATTGCTTGGCATTTGGCAATTTCAATTGATGACATGTACTCAATTTCAACCCATGTGGCAAATTGATTGGTGAAAATAAATCATCAAAAAACATGTCATCATTTCCAAAATTAAAGGTAATTAAATATATTTTATTATTTTATTAATATATGTATATACTACCATTTATAAATCTCTAAATATATCAACTTTCTTGGAAACTATAAATAGATTTATTTTTGAATTTAATTTTAATAGTAATTAAATTAATTTAAATTTAGTTAAATTCAATTTAAAGTCTTCCCTTATTATAGTTGCATGATTGGTGATGTTACGGAAATTTTGTATTTTAATTAATAAATTTGGATTTATTTTAGAATAATATGCAGAATAAATTATTTGATATTAATATATTATACATTTTACATGAACATAATTAGAGAGTATGTTTTTTTTTGTAGTAATTTAATATTATATATTAACATTATCTGTATAAAAGAAAGATACATGTTCGAATTTACTATATTGCGAAAATTGGTACTATTTTTTTTTCAGCCACGAGTGCGGTAATATTATCCCATTTATTTATTGTATTGAAAATTATACTACATGGATTTCATGTTATAGTTTTAACTTTTCTTTTTCTTCACTGAATCTAGTGACAATAAATTTTATGATTGATTTAATTTTTTTTTAATTATATACTAATTAAAATACAAATTTTCTCATGATTATACTAATAAATTGAAGAACATAAGTTAAGTTTAATCAATTGATAAAAAAAATATTGACTTTATATATTTCAAAATATAATCATGCTATTCCAAATCTTTGGTATTAAATTCGTTTATTCACTTTATTTAATAAGATAAATTAAGAATATCAATTGTTTTGTTTAAAATGTGTAATGATCGTATATACTATATATCATATTCCACTAATAAGTATTTCTCTACAACTTTGATAAATATAATTAAGTACATATCTAGAGCAATTCCAACTCAAACGTATCAAAATGATTTAGCAAATATTTATGTGATATTTAATATGCTCCAACGATAGGTATTAAATGGTTGGTAATTAAAAAATAATTAAATTGATTTATATATCTAATTAATATATGTCATTTTCTAACTAAACACTAAGGTGGTTAAATTCGTAACTCATGTTTGATATTTTATTTTCTAATTATTTGATTTTTTTTAATACATTAATTCTGAATACAATATTTAAGGTAATAGTCGAGTTAAATGGTTTATGCCACTTTAGTTTTTATATTATTAACATATTTAATATTGAATATATCAAATCAAATCAAACATTTCTATGTGAGTTTACATAATATCCATCGAATCAAAATTCAATTAAAGTAAGGGATTATTTTGCAGACCCCATCATTTCTAAATTATATAACTAACTACCAAGTGGATTACAATCTAGGAAAAACCCCTCTCATTTCGAAATGATTTTGACATACCCCTCTCGGCCACCCTGAAGTACCTATAATGCCCTTTTAAAATCAGTTTTAAAACCCTAGCCACTCACAGTCATCTCTCTCTTCTTCTCTCAAATCTCAGTTCAAATCCCGCTTCCACAGATCTCCAACCGGCGAAGTTGCTTCCCGAAGTCATAACTCTCTTCGGTGGTCGGAATTCGATGGTTTAACTACCGTTGGTTTCCTCTCACCGAGCTCTCTCTTTTGGTGGTAATTTCATTCAGTTTGGATCTTTGGATCTGTTTCTGCAATTTTTGTCAATCGACGCATATTTTGACGAATGTGGGTCTTGCGGAAGGTGTATTTTGTGTTCCACCAGTCGAAATATGACGGGCTACCCACCTTTGGATTTCTCTCTTTGAGATCTATATTTTGATGTTAATATCGTTCATTTTTATGTTGCCAGATTTATTTCTATAATTTTTTCATTTGTGGGCGCAGAACCAAGGGTGGTTATTAGCGGCAGCTAGGGTTTTGGTAGGAGGCAATTTGGGTGAGGAGTCAGTTGGTTTAAAATTTGTAGCATTTCCCAGCTATAGCATCTCTCTCTATCTCTCGATCTCTTAGTGTTTGTTGATTTTTGAGTGTTTTGATGTTTCTTCAAATTTCGTTGATTTGCACTAGAATAATTTTGTTTTGTTTTGATTTTGCAATTGCAGCTTAATGAAAGTCATTGATCATCTCCTCGAAGGTGTCAAAAATTTGGTTGAAGTTACATCTGCTTCACGTTACAATGTTCAACAGCATGTATACATTATTATGTATTAATATACATTACTAGTTACATATAGTAACATGTAGTTACATATGCATATATTTGTGTATTTTCAATTTGTATTTTATTGATTCTGGGGTGATTTATATTTAAAATATTGAAATTTCTAAATTAAAATAATAATAATAATAATAATAATAATAATAATAATAATAATAATAATAATAATAATAATAATAATAATAATAATAATAATAATAATAATAATAATAATAATAATAATGATAATAATGATAATAATAATAATAATAATAATGATAATAATGATAATAATGATAATAATAATAATAATAATAATAATAATAATAATAATAATAATAATAATAATAATAATAATAATAATAATAATAATAATAATAATAATAATAATAATAATAATAATAATAATAAATAATAATAATAATAATAATAATAATAATAATAATAATAATAATAATAATAATAATAATAATAATAATAATAATAATAATAATAATAATAATAATAATAATAATAATAATAATAATAATAATAATAATAATAATAATAATAATAATAATAATAATAATAATAATAATAATAATAATAATAATAATAATAATAATAATAATAATAATAATAATAATAATAATAATAATAATAATAATAATAATAATAATAATAATAATAATAATAATAATAATAATAATAATAATAATAATAATAATAATAATAATAATAATAATAATAATAATAATAATAATAATAATAATAATAATAATAATAATAATAATAATAATAATAATAATAATAATAATAATAATAATAATAATAATAATAATAATAATAATAATAATAATAATAATAATAATAATAATAATAATAATAAGGGTAAATTACAAACACCCCCTGAGGTATGATCAAATTACAAAAACCCCCCCTCTTGTTTGGATAATTACATCTACCCCCCTCAACTATGTTTTTTTCTTAGACCTCCACCTTTATGGTGCCAAATTCAACATAGTCATCTAGATTCCGTGAAATGTGTTTTAGTTTGTACTCGTTTTGCGTAAAAATACAGTTTTCGATGCACCACAAACTGATATATACAATCTAAAAATCACATATTATGATCATCTTGCTTCACAATGTAGAGTTTGAATGGGATAAAACGGGTACAAAAGTTATAATATTACATATAATCTCGAAAATTTCACTAAATTTGAGGAGTTGAGGGGGTGGATGTAATTATCCAAACAAGAGGGGTGTTTTTGTAATTTGACCATACCTCAGGGGGGTGTTTGTAATTTACCCTAATAATAATAATAATAATAATAATAATAATAATAATAATAATAATAATAATAATAATAATAATAATAATAATAATAATAATAATAATAATAATAATAATAATAATAATAATAATAATAATAATAATAATAATAATAATAATAATAATAATAATAATAATAATAATAATAATAATAATAATAATAATAATAATAATAATAATAATAATAATAATAATAATAATAATAATAATAATAATAATAATAATAATAATAATAATAATAATAATAATAATAATAATAATAATAATAATAATAATAATAATAATAATAATAATAATAATAATAATAATAATAATAATAATAGTCATAATAATAATAATAATAATAATAATAATAATAATAGTCATAATAATAATAATAATAATAATAATAATAATAATAAAATAAACCAACGAAAATTCTAAATGCAAGACCAGAAATCTTGAATGTATTTTGGTCGAAAATTACATATAATGGTAGTATAATACTTTCGCCTCTCAAATGATTATTTTAACTTAGGTTTATCCCTAGTTTATTTGGTAGCTAGTGGGTATTTAAAATAAGCCCTTAAATCAAATCACTTAATTTCAGTCATTAGTACAATAATTATATTTTTTTTCCTATCAACATGTTCTTTTAAAGCCTACAAAAATAACTATAACTACTCCTACCCTTTCACCAATTCCATAACATTTGTACTCCACACATTTTTTTTTAACTTGCACACTAACATTCTTGCTGCACATTATAGGATTTTTCTTTTCGTAATCTAGCTAGGAGATATTGTTTGTAAAACATATCATTTATATCGTTCTAACTTCTATGTATGTTTTAGTTTATTGTTTCAGTTTATAATTTTTTGTAATATTTGTTTATATAAAAAAATCTAATGTATCTTTTTTCTTATAAGTTCTTGGCTAATATCAACTGTGCATATGCGACAACATCAGTAGAACATTGGCGGTCTCCTCTCAATTTTTCTTTTTCATAATTCGTAATTTGTTTTTCAATTTTTTTTACAATTGTGTATGATATATTTAATTTAGTTTTCTCGATTCATGTTATTTGTTCGATAATTTTTTTTTCTAGAAAATTTGTAGTATACACTATCTATATTATACACATTTCGTATAATACACAAGGGATCACAGTCTACATTCTAATTCTTTTTTCGTAATTGTTTTTGTTCTTACCATTCATACATCCCCAAATCAATTATTCAAGTATTTAACAATTTATGCTTTTTTTAATATTTCAAGTTTATGTTTTTTTATAGTTCATATTTAACTAATAAAAAAAATTAATTCTCTCACTTTTATATGTATTTATTATATAAAGTTACGTAGTAAGTACTCATAATAAACCTGGAAAAACGATCATTTTCAAGGAAAAATAGTAAATGAGTTAAACCTAATTTTAATAGAACTCACAATTCCAGAAATAACACAACTGACCGAATCCTCATAATCCTCATCTGATGTTTCAATGAATTGATATGAATTATCTAAAACTTTCCTAAAATAGCAAATTTCATTTTTAAGTGGAGTAACAACGTCGGATCACCGAAACCTTACGTGATTCATGAGTATTGTTCGTCTTGCTGTTTCTACAGGGGTAGAGTTTTTTAATTGCTATTAAATAATAATAAATGCCGTTTATTCGACTTATGAGAAACCACACAAACAACTGAAAACAAGAACAAAAGGACCAAACTAAAACTTTTTCACTTGGACAAGTGCTCCTTGTTTGTTCCCAGATACAAGCATTGCATCCATCACAGCTAAATCTCGTGCACCTTCAATAAAAGACATGCGAGCCTCAGCTTCGAAGATGCTCTCTTTCTGCAAATAATTAAAAGTCGAGGGGTCACTACCGATAATAGTACATAATTTCTTGCCAAAACTGTAAATAAAAAAAATTACAAAAACCCTGCCACCACCACTACTACTACCTTCAGGCTTGCTTGTGTAACATCACTGAAAAATATTTTGAGCTCTTCAGTCACACCACTGAATCCCGGGTAGAAATTGCTCTTTGTTTGCCCGTCGGCCGTAAAAAGCGTGACCTGTGATATAAATGCAATATTCACTAGTGATTAGTACTATTTAGATATTCTACTTTTAAAATTATATGGTATTTAATTTCATATCGAATTCCATTTCTTCAAAATACGAAATTTTACCGAGCATCCAAACTTCCCTTCTCCATTCTCCAGATCGATTTGAAATGTCCCGTTTAAGCCCACGACTCGCCAGAATAACTACTTGAACAAAGAACATTAGCGATGCTATGCAATGATTAAGACAAAAACATTATATTGCAGAGGAATATAATGTAAGACTCGTAATTACTTCGTACATTACCTTACGTGTTTTTGCAGACACAACAGTTACCAACACTCCAGATCGCCCATTCTCCAGTTGACTTAACAGGAACAAGAAAAAAATAATTAATTATTTATTTATTAAATTTATTTAAAATAATTAGATATTATGATTAAATTGAGAAACTTACATTAATGAAGAAATGCTATCAGGCGGAGGCAAGGTGGTATCTACATTAGAAGTCATGGCTGAGACTGAAGTTACCTCACATCCAGTCATCTTTTTTCATCATTAATCGTAAAAATCGTATTAATATATATATATATATATACAAATATTATAAAAAAAAAAAAAAAAGGAGACTAGCTCACCATCCTCAATGCTGCAATAAAATGTACTCCCATGTCGAGAATGTAACCCCCCTGAGAAAACATCAAGATTTTTCAGAAACACGACAAAAATGGTAAACTGCAAATAATCCCAGAAAAATCGGGAAATTGTACTCACGGCAAAGCTGTGCCTCCAAGAACTTGAGAAGTAAGGGTTTGAGCTATTCATCGGAACTTCCACAATGATTTGAAAATTCACCATTTCTCCAATATCATCCATGAGTTTTTTGCCCTGCACTCATTTGGACAACGAACGATATATAAAGTATAATAAACGAAGCGATCAAGCGCCAAAAAGTATAAGTTTGACACGTACGTACGTACCTCCAAAAAAGCAGGTTCAAAACGTAAATTCTCAGCAACGGCCCAAATTGGTTTAGAAGGCAAACTGAGAGAGTTATAGCTTGACAATGCAGTTTCCACCTCGGTAATGGCTGAATAAAATCATGTATATATGTAATTCATTATTAACGATTATCGGGAAGTTTAGAAATAAGATAAAATCTGATTACTTACAAGCTGCTGCTGGTTTCTCTTCATAATCCAAGCAACGTGTATTATTTATTACATGCACGTAAACACGAAAACTGTTTAGCTTACAACATGCAAACAACTAGAACCTTAAACGTTTATAACAAGAATAATTGGAATATGGCATTCGAATTCGCAATCAAGGGTCGAGTTTCTTATATAGTTTCGGAATTGCTTTTTTTTATTTACGTGTTTCGACAATTACCTTGAAGAACATGCTTTCCACTCTTCAAAATCCTTATGGACAGATCCACCTGCAAGAAACACTCAACTTATATATGAATTATATTGTGGAAAACGCTTTTAAATCAAACAGCAAGAAAAATTCAGACACAAGAGAAATTAAATATGATTGATGCCTGAAACTGGGCAGCAAGAACAACAAGCACAGCATCAATGGAAGAATCTCCAATGACGTCATCAAGACCAGCATCACCCCATTTGCATTCCACCTCCGGGAAAAACTCTTTCGCTATTTCAACTGCACCTTTTGCCGATTCCTACAAAACTCCCCACTAAATCAAACACAAACTGTCCAATTTCACTTGGGAAAAAAGAAAAACAAAATCCCTAATTTTTTAAAAGTGAAAACCCTAAATTTGATTGATGCATGTATATTTGATTGATTGTACCTCAGTGCGGCTCCAGATAGCTTTGAGACTGAAGAGTTGGGAGATTTCAGACAGCCTCGGAATGTATTCTGTTCGGACAAAGATTCCGGCTCCGAGTATGGCTATCTTCGGAGACTCCATTTTTGATTTTTTTTTTTTTTCCGTTTAATTTTGAGTGGGAAAATTGAACTTCCTAAGCTAAGTTTTTCTGCAGAGTGTAGATTATTGGATTTTCAATGGCTTCATATTCAGTTTTGCCTAAAAATACCCGATTTCACATTCGGTCCCCATATTCACAAAAAATATATTTGGTCCCTCATATTTCAAAAGATCAGGACTTTTAGTCCTTTATATCAAATTTTCGTTACCGGTAACGGAACCAAGCGTGTGCCTTTCAATGACTAAACTGAATGACTAACGGTAAATTAACGAAAATGACCAAAAATGTTAAATTATTAAAACATGAAAAACCAAATATGGTTTTTATAAACATGAGGGACCAAATATGGAATTAGTGCAAACACGAGGGGTGAAAAGTGTAATTTCCCTTCAGTTTTGTAGAGTTGCGTGTTTGAGTTTTCATTGTTGATGATGATGGTGAAGAAAATCTCTGGTTGATTCCCGATGCGGATGAGCTGTTGTCTTGTACTACTGTATTTCTTCATCGTGTCAAACGTTTCTTCTTTGATTGGCACGTGGAGTTAAAATAACTTGCAACGACAGTCCCACGTGAAGTTTTCTTCACCACCTACGTATTACAAGAAGCATGGATAGAACAACCAAATTTTTCCTACTTTAATACCACCAAATTTAAAATCATAGTTCAATGCATATTTATAATTTTATCTTACTTTAATACCAAAAAGAAATTAAAAGTACAAAAATAACCATTTCTTACAAAATATCAATATTTCATTGCAAAAAATAATATAAATAAATAAAAACTAAACTAAAATAAAATAAAAATAACTTAGAACACATGAAGATTAAGTGAATAGGAAGGGTGGTGGATTATTTTATGGCCTTTTATAATCTTTGATGGTGGATTGAGATACTTTGGATATGAAAGTAGCACCACTCTAATTAATTTCAGGGATTTCGTCTTTTGGTGCAAGTATGTATTGTCTCAACAAAGTTATAGTCATACATATACCACTAAATATTCTTTTGTTATCAATAATTTATTACTTTGTAACATAGGTATATTTGATAAATTGTCCCTCTCTATAGTGCGTTATTGCCTAATATAATTTTTATTTTCTTTTCAACTAAGTATGTGTTGTAATAATTCAAAATATACAAAAATGAATGTATACATAAATTTAAATATAAAAGTACAAATAATTCTAAGATTATGAGATAGTGAATAGTGTTAACGTGGACCTCAATGCACACAAGTTAATTGCTTTCACACATGTATCTAGCTAGATAAAAAGCATTTAAATTTGCTTGAGTAGCTAATGATTCCATGGATCTCTAGACATTACCAATTATGAAAATGACAACAATTAACTGTTCTAGCAAAGAGAGCAAAGAGCCTTGGTATATCATTAATAAAATACTTACAAAAAACTGAAAAAGTATTGACACCAGCCTTTCTCTGAGGCTTGTGTGCCGAAATATGTGACGTATACGGGATACCGTCTCAAAATATGGATTTGTTGAGGATATGCATTGTGCTTGAGTTTCTCGAGAGTCGATAGCTGAATAAATCCAATGTTTTAAAGGCGTATACATGATTTTTTTTATTACATAAAATATGTAAATCAATGCCATTAAAACTTCTCTATTATAATACTGAAGTATGGGATGACGTAAAGATTTCGATCACGAATCACGATCACGCACCTAAATCACCTTGGCGGCTCTGCACAAATTCCTACTTTGGCTGTAAGGCGTTGAAGTTTTCGTCTTTTTAGATCCTTAAATTCCAGTTTCAGCATATCTAGAAGAAACGGGAAACAAAATAATGAATTGTACTGATCTCAAGAATATAAGAATGGTATACAGTCATGTTTGGTACTACTAACTAATGCTTAAATTTTACATGCAAAAGGAAAAAAAATAGCACACTACTTACCGGGATTTTTGGTCAGCACATTTTACTGAAGAATGTATATATAGTAGATTATTTTTGCTTATCGAATCCATTTATGTAGCACTGATGGAGTGAACGTCTTTATGTAGCAATTGAGCATTTTTTTTGTAGTATACAATCTGATTGTAGAAACGCGAATGTTAACGTACAACTGAGTGTCTATAGCCCGTACAAAAGAATTGAGAGCCTTCTTTTTTTGCCCTGGCCAGAATACTAAAGGTTTATATTGATGCATAATATATTTGATAAAAGATGGTATTGAAACGTTGCTTTGAAATGAATATGGAAGAATTGTATCGGTTACGCATAAACATTGTTAAACTCAACATTAGCAAAGCATATGATCGAATCGAATGGGATTTTCTCCGACAAGTTCTAATTACATTTGGTTTTCATTCTTCGGTTGTGTTAAGCTCATTATGCTTTGTGTGTCAAACGTTACTTACTAGTAAAGTATCTATCTCTAATAGTAGTTGATTTTATATGGTATAGTTGTTTTCGATATGTTATATTTGTTTTCAATAATGTTGTGATTGATTTCAATACTTTGGAGTTGATTTTAATAATTTTGTAGTTAATTTTGACCATTTTTTTTTTAGGAAAAAAATAAATTTCATTAGGCATAAATAGCCAATGATTGGGGAAGGTTAGATCATTCAATACAAGATGAGTCTATTATAGAAGCAAGGACATGGGCCAAGAGATTACCAGTCCGTCTAACAAAAAAAAAATACATGAAGTAAAGGAACGAGAAATAATTAAGCATTCTTCCACAAATGCTCCGAAAGAAGAAGATGGAGAACCACCAGCATGAAAAAACAAAACCTAGTTTCATTTTAATTTAAACTTAAAATAAAAACGATTTATTGACCCGATATATCGGTTTGACCCGCCAAAAGTTGTCTCGCAGTACAAAACCCGATATTCCAAACTACCTCAGCAAATTCGTAAAAGTTTATAACCGATACCGATATTGTGGCCGATATATTGACCACCACGACCGCTATTTTAGAACATTGGTTTTATTACGTCCATTCATGCTAATTTGTGTTATTTTGAAATATTTTATTTATTTATCTACACAAAATCAGGCAAAAATTAAATTAGCTAAGAATTATATCAATTTACTAACTAATGATAAATTTCATTTTTTTTATTTCTTAAAACTTTATATTAACACAGTGAATATTTTACTATAACTTAATATCTGGGGAGCGATTTTAGAGAGGGAAAAAAAATACGTTTGATTATTTTTTTTGATTTGGAGAGTATTATATGTGGCATGAGGAACCCACACTCTTGAAACAGATGTTGGAGAATACCGTAATAAAGTGTCGTTTTTATTTTAAAATTATCATTTGTGTATTTTCACCTTCTCTTTCTCATTTTTTTGTTTTGAAGGGGCTATATGCCAAACACCATTCATTGAAATTTTGATTTTTGATAATATTTTTTAGGGCTAAATACAGTTTACACCCTTAAAGTATAGGGTTGGTAACACTTACCCCTTAAAGTTATTAATGTAACACTTACCTCTCATTAATAAATTTAATGGTATTACTTAGACTTTGAATGATGTGGCATTTTTTCTTCCCAATTAGTCCTTTGAGCTATTATATTGATCCATATATAATAATATATTTTCAATAATATTTCAAAAATTAAATTTTATAAAATATAATAAGTATTAAAAAAATTATTTTGATTTATGTTTAACTCCAAATTTTAATTAATATAGACCCTAATATAAATAAAAATCTCAATTATATAAAAAAAATATAAAATACGTTAGACATTTGCAAGGAAAAAAATCTTTTCAAGACTTAAACGTCCAACTTTTTTTATAATAATTATTGATTTGAAAATTTATTTCAATTACTTAAATTGTAATTTCAATAAAAAAATATTTAAATATTTGGACCTTCAAATTATAATTTCTTATTAACTTTTTAATACATTTTGTGATTCTCAAAGTAAAAAGTGGGATAATTATATTAGAGGCATATATATACTCATTAAAATAACTATATAAACTATAAAATCATAATTAAAATTCGAATAATCGTTAACTTTTTATTAGCTACAAATGAAATAAATTAAAACAAAAATGACACTAAAATTCAATTTTTTTCATTCGTAAATTTACAATTATGAAATAATAAAATTAAGTTTTTGTAAAGTTGCCGAATTTTTGTATTATTACATATTCATTATTTATATAATGTCTAGAAGGGCATTTTGGGAAGAAAAAATTTCATGTCATTCAAAGTCATAGTTTTACTATTAAATTCATTAATGAGGGGGTAAGTGATACATTTGTAACTTTAAGGGGGTGAGTGTTACCAACCCTATACTTTAAGGGTGCAAACTGTATTTAGCCCACTCTTTTATTTATAAATGATACTTGAGATAAATTCAATGGGTCTGAAAAACCATATATGCCCTCACTAATTATTAATTAGTATAATTATTTAATTTCAAAAAAATTATGCCTATAATCTACACCCAAATCTTCTCCAAAAATTATTCCTCTCATCACGCCAATTCAGTTTTTTTTTTCATTTTATTTTTTATTTTGTTTAATGGTTTTCTTTATTTCGATTTAAAAGAAAATTTTGTAATTTTTTTTTCGATTTTTTATTTTAAATTATTTTTTTTCTTATTTATATTTTCATGCTTTTTATTTTAATTTTAAAAAAGGGTTTTATTTTTATTTTCGTTTTTTCATGGTTTTTCTTTTTTCTTAATTTCAATTTGTTTTAAAAATGGTTTTTTTTTTATTTTCTTTCCATTTTTTTTAAATAAATACCACTCTAGGTAAACATGAAAATCAGTCTGTATAAACAGCTATTTAAACATGGTACCACTCTATATAACTACCATATAACATGAAAACCACTCTCTATAACAACTATGTAAACTTGAAAATCACTCTGTATAACAACTATGCCAACATAAAAGTCACTCTGTATATACAATTATATAAAAATATGTACAAAAATTATTGAAAACCACTATAAAACTGTTGAAAACCACTATAAATTTATCAAAGACAAAGCCTGACATTATGACAACCACTCCATATAAACAGCTATATAAACATGAAAAACACTCTGTATAAAACAACTATATAAACATGAAAACTACTTTATATACACAATTATATAAACATCGAAAATCACTATAAAGGACACCATCTTCTCTCCAATGAACCCTAGAGCATAGTTTGTGTAATCGTCTTCTTCTCGTTATTTTAAACGTAAACCACTATTTGGAAAAATCACCATCTTCTTCCTCAGCAATTTCGTAAACTTTTCCTATAGTTGTATGTACGCTTCAATTTCAATTCTCTCCTTTTATTGGTTGGTTCTTCGAGTTAAATATTCCAAGTGAATAATATGAATGCAGGCCATCCAATTAATCTAAAAATTAAGGCAACACGATGAAAGGGGAAGTATAATACAGTAGAACCTCGATAAATTAATACTCGATAAATTAATAACCTCGCTTAAATAATAAATTTTCCCGGTCCCGACTCGGGGATAACGTGTTAAATTAATAATTCGCTAAATTTATAAGATAATACACATTCGAAAATTTTAAGAAGCCCCATATAATATATAAATTAATAATTCATAAAAATAATTCTTAAATTACATGGTACAATACATATTGTATAGATCTATGAAAGTTTAATAAAATATAATTTAATTGTCGTTTGTTTCTTTTTGAAGTTCACATTACCATCAATCTCGTGCTCACTTTTCTTAACATGGTTAGAACTTCTCGTATAGATTTCGTATAACTCAACATGAAATTGTTCAATACCATTATTGCTTTAAGAGCTTCCGTTCGTGAAACATGCTCTATAATGCATTGAACTAATGGTACAATGAATAATATATACGTAAAAAAATAAAAAAAATAAAAAAAATGTATTTATTGAAAATAATAATAAAAATTATTTCATAAATTAATAAATTATTAATTAATGTATAAATTAATAATTATTAATTTATCGATAAGTTAATATTTCGCTAAATTAGTGGAATTTTGATGATCACAACTGTATTAATTTATAGAGGTTTAACTGTATTCATAAGCACATACGTAGTTGCATAATGCTCAACCAGGACATGACCAGCACTGAGTGCCGCCGCATCTCGTATGGACTCATTCTCATCAGCAAGACTTGGAGAAAAAGAATGCTATCCAATCCAGCCGTGATTCTTTTGCGCTGAAACCCTAGCACGAGTTTCAACAAAGCCTTCGTGCTTCTCTTGCACCCCTTGTGCTGCTTTGTTTCAACCGGAAACACACACGAGAAAAAGGATTAGGCGGTGTCGGTGGTGAAAGAAAAAAGTTTTGTGAAAGCAAAAAAAGAAAAAAAAGAACAGATGGGGAAAATTTTAATGGAGAAGAAAAAAAGATGACGAATGTTGGGAGGAGATCTGAAGAAAAATATAAAAAATTGAGAACGTGAGGTGAAGGGTATAATGGTGAATTAATTAATTAAAAATTATTTTGAATTTATCAATTACCTATCTTAATGGGACAATGAATATGAGGGGTTTTGTGAAATAAGTTAATAACCCCCTTTTTAATCTACTATAAATCATGACTGTTCGTTGGGTATAAAGATGAAAATAATATATTGATTATGCCTTGAAAGTCTAAAGCAAAACCTTAAAATAGAATTAATTATCTAGCTGAAGTGAGAATTAAAATAGAAAAAATAGGAGTATTGCTTAAGTTTTGATTGAATTTTTAAACTAAATCATACCTCAAAAGAAATGTATGTAATTATTGAAATATCATGTATCTAAGTATAATTAACCTAAATCAAACCTCTAGGCGTAAATGAAAAATATATATATATAGGGAAATAGCAGAAGTAACTTTATCGAGAAGGTCATCCGCTTTGTACTGGTTTGGCGTCTCTTATAATTACGTTGATGTTCATAAAGCTAAGATAATATCACCGCCACTTTTCACACACACACACACACACACACACATATATATATATATATATATATATATATATATATATATATATATATATATATATATATATATATATATATATATATATATATATATTTCACTCAACTCGTGCAATGAAAATGGAAGGAGAAATTGCAAAATCAAGACATTTTTTCAACGTGATGGTGGCGGCTGCAGGTTTCCACAACCATCTGGTGAGCATCTTCATTTGTCTTCTTTTTTTTTTTTTTTTTTTCTGAATATATATATAAAATATATGGCTTCTTCTAATATATAATATATTAGACACGTTCTTGATTCTTTTTAGTTACCGTTACAGAATCATTTTTAGTTTCTGTTTGAAAGTTTTTAATGTGCTAGCTTAATTTCGTTACCGTTACATGGTACTAATTGGTATGTGATCGAAAGTCGAAACTGCTTCTGTTAGATTTATTTGGTATAAAAGTTTTCGTCTGGGGTTTCTCGACCCGTGAGATTAGCGGCCTTACTAAGTCGTAATTTATACAAGATTACGGGCGGAAATTATATATTATATGTATATCATACCATATGATTTTTTCTTGAGATAGTTACATATTCGCTCGAGCTCCTATACTATACCACTAAAACGATTATCGACCCTGTAATTATAAAATGAATAGTGGTGCATATAGCTAGTCACAATTCTCATTTCTAAATTATCGGAAACACTCGACCCTTTTCACACAGATGCTTCGCAATTCGGAAAGCAGATAAACAATTCTGTTTGGGTTCGAAATATTCGTAGTGAAAAATTGTGAAAAAGTGGTCAAGTCAAGAACGTCATGTGCATTTCACGTGACTTTTTTCTGTCGATTTAACGTCAAAATAGCATATTTGAGAACTAAAATTGTGGCAAAATATATTTAAGAACAAAAATCTTCCTTGAAGAGATGACTGCGCACTTTTGTTGGTTCAATCATCAAATCCCAAATATAACCTATCTTTGTTATGATTGTAATAAAGAACCTGCCATCATCTTTCTGTGAGAAGCTAAAAGACGAGAAATCGAAACGGGCGATTTTGAAAAGTCGTATAGGGAAATGGAAGATCGATGTGTGCAGAAACAGCGAAGGCTTAATATGTTTCAAAAATGGATGGCCTCAATTTGTCCATCACCATAGCCTGAGTATCAGAGATTTTGTAGTGTTTGAACACACCGGTGGTTTACACTTCAACGTTTCCGTGTTTGATCACACTGCGTGCGAAAAGGAGTTTCCTGTCGAGCCGAAGAACGAGCGCCAAGAAAACAACACCCGAAACCCACACTTTGTCTTGACAATGAAACCGTCTTTTGCTCAGAAAAAACCTGGAGTGGTGAGTTCATCACACACACACACACACACACACAGAGATATATATATATATATATATATATACATGTTTGAAACAAGTAGTTAATGGTACTAATAACTATATCCTTTGTATAAATTTCAGCATATCCCAGTAGAATTCGTGAGGTCAGTTAACCTAAGCCAGAAGTCTAGTTTAACTTTAATGGATCCTCAAGGAAGAGAGTGGCCAGTTAAACTCAGACTTCAAACAAAAGGTCGACTACGCGCCAGAATGTACTCAGGTTGGCACGATTTTTATGTATCTAACGAGCTAAAGAATGGAGATGTTTGTGTTTTCGAGCATAATAGTACTTCCCCTCGATGCACAACTGCTTTATTTAACGTGCAGATTTCCCGTGCTACCGTCTAAGCAATCAATCGACTCAGCTCTTGCCTGATGTTCTTTCAATAGTTGTGTCAGTTCCCCTTTTGGAGTATTAGGGATTCTTGATACAATCTTATTCATGTACTACTTTTCTGGGTATCTATTTGTTTTCTATTTGGCGCACTTGATAGCTAATACCCTGTTTTTTGGGACATTTTTCTTGCTATAATATGACAGAGCTTCAACTTGATTTCAGTATTACAGGCTCGATTCAAAGTTATCGATCAAATGAACATAAATATTAGTTACTTTTCAAATATGGGATGCATTTCACAAAACAAACTCAGACAAGAACAAAAAAATGCGACCAGTTCGTCTTTCTAAGCAACTTCAAGAAGGCTTCTTATGCATTTCCCCATTTTCGAAATAGCATTCGGCATAACATCAGCTAAAATAAATTCCTCAACGGAACATTAAAGAAGAAACATCTCAACACCAGAATGATTTCAAAACAAATCTAGGAATAACATGAACCAAGTGTAGTAAGAATTGTCGGCAAAATAAGCTCTGTATCTTGTACAAATCATTGCAACTCATTATTCTCAAACATTCAAAACTCATTCTACGCAATTCCCATTTAGACGAAGATCCGCTTAAGACAGGGATTTAAGGAAAACAAGAAAATAGACAAAGCAAATAGCAACAGTTTGATCCTAAATGAAACAGAAAAGCAAGCTAGACTTGAAGGTGGTGGGACTATCACTATCGATTTTCATATGGCCATCATATCACCGTACTGGCGCATCAAGATAATAGATCCAGCAAAGAGACCTCCTGCACGAAGTAATTTCTGCAGTGAAAGAAAATCGAATTAGAAAAAAAGGCATTTTATACCAAAGAAAAGAAGGGTAAACCAAATAGTTGTCAGTCGAATAATCTCTGTTAGTAAGCGTCTCGGACATAACATTTAACAGTGCTAAATAGATAAGTTGCACTATCTTGTTAAGAACGAAAAATAGAAAGCAAATACTAAATGAAAGTTAAATAACGCAAAAAATGAAAGCAAAAACATTGAAAACACTAGTCCCAGACCAGCATGATGAATTGAGAGTTACTCGATTCGCAACCGGTAACATTTAGCCAAATAAATGGGGATCAAAACATCATTTCCTAAACAAGAAAAATCGAAAATGTATTGCATATTGCCAAACATTAAGATGCTATTTTTTTTTTACTCAAACTATTAATACATCTATATTTTTCTACACCTAAACTTGTGTACGAACATCAAATAAGGCCGTGAAATAGACTATTGTTCTAGATAGCCAATATCTTACACTATCTTGTTAAGAATGAAAAACAGAAAGAACAAACTAAACGGGAGTTCAATAAAGCGAAAAATCAAAGCAAAAACATTGGCAACACTCGTCCCAGCCCAACATGAAGGTTGGGAGTTATTTGCCACTGGTAACATTCAGCTAAATAAACGGGGAGCAAAAATTCATATACTCCTATCAAGAAAAATCGAAAAATTTATTGCCCATTGTCGATTACTACGCTATTTGCTTTTTAGTCAACTACTAATCCATCTACAGTAGAACCTCGATAAATTAACAATCTCGATTAAATAATAGTTTCTCTTGGTCCGGACTCGGTGAAAACGTGTTAAATTATTAACTCGACAATATAATAATTCGCTAGTCCCGACTGTATTAATAATATATATAGAAGTTTAACTAAAAACATTTCTAAACCTAAACTTGTGTACAAACTACAAACATAAACAATCGCCGTAAAATAGACTATCGTTCTTGATAGCCAACAGCCAGCTAATGGGATTTGGAGCTCAAATACGCTTAAAAGTGATGCAACAAAATTAACTAATTTTAATCAGCCAAACAGATGAAAGTTGGAAAAATAATTGGGGATTATCGAATTTTGAACCACAGCTGATTTTATCAACAAAAACATAGCAACGGGAAATAACGGATTCAAATCTAAAGCCCTAATTGAACTGGAAAAAAAATGAAGTGCCTGAATCTAGCAACGTTAAAAAGAAAAACATTACAGAAAGGGAGAGTAATTAATTGTGAAAGAGGAAAAGTAAGGAAATTAGGTTGAAATGGTGAATAGAGAAATACCATGTTGTGATCCCATTTTTCGGGATCGTGGACCTGAGAATGCCAAAAAGCTTTGATACTGTCCAGAGAGATCGATTTATTCGCCATTGAAGCTCTTTTCTTCTTCTAGAGAGAGAAAACTGCGTTTATGCGTCTGTGGGTGGGTGTTTGTGCAGCAGGGGTTAGGGTTTTGTATTTCTTTCTTTTTCTTTTTAAATAAAACAATATACTTATATTTATGACCTAAAGTACAAACGATACCGAATTATGATTAGCTAGTTTAACATTTTTTATTAGTTAATTTTTATCAGCTTGGGTATTTGTAATGTATTTGTTTATAAAGTTTCTACAATTATATTAAAATAAAATCATATTTTTATAATTTATAAATACACTAAAGATACAAGAGTCTTTAAGGGGGTAAAATTCATTTTCATCCCTGACGTTTAGAGTCAAAATCAAAATAGTCCCTATGTTTTTAATTTTGTTCAATATCATCCTTTGGAAACAATTTTACCGCCAAAAAAGAGCATACTTTACATAATGCCCACACTACCCTTCAAAACCTTGGGGATGAAAATGAAATGTACCTAATTTTGGGCTTTTCACACAGTTTTTTTTTTTTTTTCAATTTTTTTTTAAAATCAGTTTTTTTGACCAATTTCAAATTATCGTATAATTACTTTATGCAAAGTTTTTAATAATCGTTAATATTTATCTGATAAAACATAGACATGATCAAAACTTTCTTTAATATTTGTGTGAAGCCTACCTATTTTTCTCAAAATTTTGGAAATACTTAGTTTATAAATCAAATCTAATATATATATATATATATATATATATATATATATATATATATATATATATATATATATATAGGGGGAATACAATGCTACACCCGGTGATTTTCACCGGATAACTCTCTTCTTGACATGTGTCCTTTTTAATTTATTTTATAATTATATTTCAAAAACCCCATGGACAATAACTCAACCCGTAGTGAGAATCTTATCAATTATGATGTCTGGTTATATTCATCGGTGTAGCATTGTTATTTCCATATATATAGTGTGAATCCCAACATAATAGTAATATACTAATATTTTTGTTAAAATATTAAACATAAGTGCTATAATTGTTAGGTTCATATAAATTAGCATTTAATATTTTTTTTTTATTTGGTTGCAAAATTTCTAAAACATAGTGTTTTGCTAAGTTTCTGGGATATCTATTTTTCATGCATATGTATGAGATATATATGATTTATTATGGCCTAATCCCACTTTGCACCCTTGAAATAGAGTTTTTTGGCACTTTGCACCCTTAAAAAATAATAATAGCACTTTGCACCCTCACATTAGAGCCTTTCGGCACTTTGCACCCTTGAAAAACAATAATAACATTTTGCACCCTCAAAACACAATAAATCATTCACAATGCATCATGAATTGAATAATAAAGAGAATTTCATTTTTTATTGTTTTTTTTCGGGGTTCAAAATAACAAATTAAATTGTTAATTTTTTCAACCTCCAACCTAATTTTTAGCGCAAAAAGTGAGAAAAAATAAAAATCACACCAAATTATTGAAAAAAACTATATTTTCTTACAAAATAATTTTTTTTTATCTCTAAATAATTCGATTGATGGATCTTATAATGTAATCGGTGGAAATATTATGTAGAACTATTTGGAAGAAAATATGATTTTCAGGTAACTTGATAACGAAATAGCTGAAGGATTTTTTTTAGTAAAATATTTTTTTGTGATAATTTTTTTTTAAATATGTTGATGAAATATATATATATATATATATTTTTTTTATACTTTAACTTTCAAATGATTGATGAATACAAAAAAAAAAAAAATTCGCATTTGGCATCCTAAAAGAATACCAATAAAAATATTAAATTGCCTTTAATTTATTTGCTTTATAAATTCATTTGGGGTGCATGATATATTGTGTTTCTATGGAGCAAAGTGCTATTAATTTATTTCAAGGGTGCAAAGTATCAAAATGGTATATTTCAAGGGTGCAAAATGGGATTAAGGAAATTTATTATAGTGTTTAAATAAGTATTATAATTTTAAAATTGTCAAATTAGATATATTTCATTTTCATCCCCAGAGTTTTGAAGGGCAATGTGGGTATTAAGTAAAATATGTTTGATTTTGACAGTGAAATTGAATTTGGAGGATGACATTGAAGCAAATTAGAACCTGAGGGACTAATTTGATTTTGACTGTAAACCTCAGGGATGAAAATGAATTTTACCCGTCTTTAAGGTGGTATTTGCATGTTATTTCTATGCTACATACGGTGAAGATTACACGGGGTGATTTTTTACCGTTGATCTACACACACCAATATGGGTGTGTGTGTGTTTGTGTATATATGAATAGTAAAGATCTACCCGGTGTAGCATAGTATAAGCCTTATTTGCAAAAGGTAAATGACAATGTCACTTAATTAAAAAATGGGACATTCAACTCTTTTATCTTTCAAATAAATTCAGCTTATTTAAACTTATTTACAATTAAGGCAAATCCTTTTATATATTCCAAAATTACCGTCAATTCCTTTAAACCCTAAATCAACTCCAATTTCATGATTTACACCATAATTTTGCCAAATTTTATCAATTAACTAATTTTAGCCATTATTCCAATTTTTTACCCCAATTTTGACCGACCAAAAAAAAATTCAGAAAACTAAAAAGATTAAAAAAAAAATAATCAACGCCGGAATCTGGCCGGAAAAACAAAATTCAGAAAAATAATTTATTTTTTGAAAAAAAAATATATTTTCAAAAAAATATGAAAATGAGGGTTAATGTGATATATTTGTTCAATTTCAGGGTTAATGTGTAATATTGATGAAGTTAGAGTATAATGGATGGAATTGATAAAAAATATATTATGGAGGGTATTTTAGACAAAAGACATGGGGATAAGTTTTTTTGCGAAACTGTTTTTTGGCTGGACCTAAGTGCATTTAAGTTCCTTGTCATGTGCCTATTTGTCATTTGCCCATTTGCAAAAACTTTTAAAAACAGATTACGAGTTTTGTTTTGCTCATAATCTAATTTTAAGTGTTTGCAAAATGAACTATTGCTTTTGTCTCTCTTAAGAATGGTCATTTTATTATAGTTTTTTTCTAAAAATATTGGTATTTCATCTAGTAATAAAGCTGAGTGTTGGGCCCTCATTGAAGATATTAAGTTTGCTAATGAACTTGATAATAGAAAACTTATTATCGAAACTGGCTCTGTAGTCTTACTCTCAATTCTAAACATGAAGGATATTAAACACAAGGAACTTCACTTTCTTCTAAGAGAACTATGGAGGACGCTCTATAACTTTGAAGTTGTGCATACGTGTTTTGGATACGGAGAAGTTAATGGTGCAGCGGATAACTTAGCGAGGCTTGGAGCTTCATTGACGAACAATGAATCTTGGTTTTTGATACTTGTCCGACTTTCTTGTTTGATGTTTTGGATAAGGACTGTCATAGTAGCTACTCTAGAAAATGTTCTACCCAGTGTACCCAACTCTAATCTTGAAATCGTAATATATTAATTTGTGTTTTTTGTTCAGAAAAAAAAAATACCGTACCGTACCATAGTTTATATAATTTGTGCTTCATCGGACATGTCACATATATCAAGGAGCAACGAACTGAAATTCTTGACATGCTCCCTTACGGTTCCCTTATGCTTCAATTGTCTAAGGGATTTCCTTGCAATCCAGCCCACGTTGCAAGGAAGGAACTACTCTTTCAATTCCATTTTCAGCTTTTCTCAAGTCTCAATCTTCACTCGGTTTGCACTTGCATCGTCTGACAAACGAGCACGACACCACAACTTTGCATCACCCACTAGATGCATGCTTGTGATGGTCACTTTCTCGCAATCTGGAACCTTTGATGCCTTGAAGTAATTCTCCATATCCCACACGAAGTTTTCGAATTCATTGGCACTACACACACTACACGCAGTCGGTTCCAGCATACGAATTTTGGACCCCGACATTCTGCCTCAGAACTTGGTGCCTCATTTCGAATTGCCCTCTTCAGCACCGTCAAGTCCGTACGCATTTCCTCAAGCTTCGTCTAAACAACATCAATGAGAAGTCCCATCTCCTCAGCAACGGATGTGAATCTGCCTTCCATCAACTAGGGCAGATCATCTAGCGATCTTGTCAAATGGTTGAGTTGTCGCTTCCCATTGGTGAGCCTTTGCAAGATTGGTGGATCCATTGGATCTAGGGGCTGCCTAAATAGGGCTTCAAGACGCTGCAGCCTTGAATCCATCTCTAGTATCATCACACGAGTAGGATGTGGATTAGTGGAAGATCCTGAATCTTCAGCCATACCAACCAGCAACACGTTCAGAACCCTTGAATCTGGTTCTGATCTCAATTGTTACAGGGGTATCTTTACTCAAGAAATTTTCGCCCGTGATGCCTGGTTTTCTTGCAAAATCAGTCAGTCTTCCTCTCAATTCTCGGCACACAACTGCACAAATACAAAGTTTTTTAAGCCAACGTAAACGTAAACAAGAGTATACAATACACAAACATGTTCACGGGCAATGCCCAACCATTATATTAATTTCCCAACAAAGAATACAAGACTAAGGTGAACACACAAATCCTCACTCAGAATGGCTACAGTTGCAATCTGAACTCTCTAATACTAGACGGAGCGGATTTGTGCACTCTTAGCCCTATAAATACAATGAACATGACAATTTACACCCCAAACTGCCTAGGGTCACTTGGCGGCTCGCAGGCCTTACATGTGGCTAACTTCAACAAATTACAAGGGTTAGTTTTGCATGCTTTGCAGCCCTCATGATGGAGGTCTAACCAACAGTTGGCAAGATGATCCTATACAAGTCCCAACCGGACCATTGACGAGGAGCCGAGCTAAGCAATTCAAGGAGAAGCTTGCTGCATTGATCCATAATGTCTTAACTAAGAAAGCTTCATTCAATGGTAATAAACAAGGGTGGATTATGCATATTCAAGTGGCGGAGTCACCCAACAAGTGCGGGAACCATCCGGGCTAAAGATCAGTCCATGTTGAGCAAATAAGAGCAAGCATGATGAAGACCAAAGCCCACCCTACCTTAAATCCGTGGGTTCATCTCTAATCAGCTCATATTAGTGTGTTTATGGGCCTATTCTATTAAGGCCCTCTTTAATTTCGTGGCTCACTTGTTTAGAGCCTTTATTAGGTAGACTTAGGGTTTTATTTTCCTTTCTTGAAGACTAAGTTTTGGGGGCTATATATATGCCTTCTTATTCATATGAAAGACAACCTTTGATCATTAATTAAATTGTGAGGTTATTCTCTCTAGTTCTTTAAGAACTCTTCGAACATATCGGAGGATTCCGTACGTTCACCTGACTTATCAATCAATCTTCCACAATTGATTGTGGCGTCTTCACATACCAAGGTTCTTGTCTCTTTATAGACAACGGGTCGCGGTTCCACCCTCTTTTGATTCCTTCTTTTGGACGGTCCAGGAGTTGATAACCGAAGTATTGTTATGGGGTCTCGTCACATGGTTGGCGTGGTTCATGTCATTTGGTAATCAGAGCCATCTTCCAAGAAGGTTTCGTCTATCCTTTGAGTCTTTTGTTGTTTTTGTTTCGTTTCTTTCCGCATTCATCTTTCTTCCTTCTAGTCTCATTGTTTCTTCTTTTGTTTTGTTTCCGTCATCAAATCTGTTCTTGAGTCATTAAATTCGTCCAGTATCTTGTTCATCTTGAGTCTATTGTCAAAAAAAAACCAAAAAAAAAAAAATCTGAAAAAAAAAAATCCGAAAAAAAAGGAAAAGAAGCAAAAATCGAAATTATTTGAAAGGAATAATTCCTTGTTGGTATTGTAAGTAGATGGAAAGGATCTGAATACTGCACCTTAAGTTAGGAAGGGTATATTTTGTTTCCTATCCTCGGGATCATTGAATATCTTTTTGTCTTCTACTCCATATCTACTTCCTTCCTACACTCTTTTGTTTCCTATAATATTAATTTCGAAATTCAAACAAAATAAATTAATCACGACTATCCAAAGGTCATTAAATTCTGCTCATATTCTATTTCAATTCAAGTTCATCTTTCATCTTCTATATCAATTCCTGATAATTCGTGTTAAACTGTTGCTGAAAATTCTGATATCTGTTTGGTGAGTTTGATTGGGGCTATTGAGAATTTGAGAGGAAAAAGGCAAGAGTGGTGAGTTCATAAGAGGGTAAAAGCCAAAATTGATTGTGTGCAAACACGAGTGAACTTGAGCGATATCCATTTATTGAGTGAAACACGTAAGGGAGTGTGTGAGGTCCATATTTTCTTTCTAACATTGTTTTGCAGGAATCATGTCTAACAATCAAACAAATTTGGAAGACACACATAGGGAGGTTGATCCAAAGTTTATGATGGAGGCGTTGATGAGTGAGATGAAGAGATTCGTGAAGGAAGAGATGGAGCAGATTCATGAGCGGATGGATCAAATGGAAAACTCACGGCAAGAGTTTCCCCAAACCATTCCTAATGTGCAAAGGAGAGGACAAGCTCCACCTAGAGAGGCTAGGGCAGAAGAGGATGAGTATTACAGTGATGACTTCGATGACCAACATTCCGTTGCTGTAAATCGAAGGTTTGGAGCGAGGGTTCGTGATGCTCGAAACCGTGAGGATAACAATTTGGGAAACATAAAGGTGAATATACCATCGTTTCACGGCATAAACGATCTTGAAGCTTACATTGAGTGGGAGCGAAAGATGGAGCTGTTGTTTGATTGTCACAATTACTCGGAACACAAGAAGGTGAAGTTGGCAGCGATTGAATTCTCCGATTATGCCATCATTTGGTGGGATCAATTGGTGCTGAATAGGAGGAGAAATAGGCAGAATCCAGTGGCAACATGGGACGAGATGAAATCCCTAATGAGAAAGCGGTTCGTGCCAAGCTACTACTTCCGAGAGTTGTATCAAAAGCTACAGAATTTGAAGCAAGGAAATCGGAGTGTTGAAGAGTACTTTAAGGAGATGGAAATTTCAATGATCCGAGTAAATATTGAGGAGGATCGGGAGGCTACTATGGCAAGGTTCTTGGGAGGGCCGAATAGAGAGATTGCTAACGTAGTGGAGTTGCAACACTATGTTGAGATGGAGGACATGGTACACATGGCCATCAAGATTGAGAATCAGCTCAAGCGGAGGGGTAACAATCCACGATCAGCCCCTAGTTCGAGTTCATCTTGGAGGCATAATGTTGTTAACAGAGATGAGAAGCCGGCTATGACTAAACCCAAATTCGAGCCAAAGCAAAACACTACCAACCATGCAGTCCAAGGTAAAATCGATTCTAATACAACTCGGAATCGTGATATAGAGTGTTTTAAATGCCATGGCAGGGGTCACAAAGCAAACCAATGTCCAAACAAGAGAGTTATGTTGCTGCGTGATGATGGTGGGTTTGAGACCGAAGAAGATGAGGATTCCACACCACCACAAGAGGATGATGGAGAAGAAGAATATGCAGCACATGGTGAACTATTGGTTGCAATGAGAGCTCTAAACGTGCAAGCAAAGGGAGATGAAGAAGCACATCGAGAAAACATCTTCTACACTAGATGTCATGTTCGAGACAAGGTGTGTAGTATGATCATTGATGGAGGGAGTTGCACCAATGTTGCTAGCACTACGATGGTGGAGAAGTTAGGGCTGCCTACAACCAAACATCCACAACCATATAAGATGCAATGGCTTAATGATAGTGGAGAATTGAGGGTCAACAAGCAAGTGTTAGTATCATTTCGCATTGGAAAGTATGAAGATGAGGTACTGTGTGATGTTGTTCCGATGCAAGCTGGACACTTGTTACTTGGTCGACCGTGGCAATCTGATCGACGGGCCAAGCATGATGGTTTCACCAACAAGTACTCATTTACGTTCAACCAAAGAACAATCACTCTAGTTCCTTTAACGCCGCAGCAGGTCCATGAGGATCAAGTGAGGTTACAAAAAGAGAGTGATCAAAAGAAAATGAGTGAGAGTACAAAAGAAAGAGAGAATGAGGCTGAGAAAAACAAGAGAGAAAATAAAAAAGTGAGTTCGGCCAATGAGAGAAAAGAAGAAGGAAAATTTTATATGCGAGGGCGAGTGATGTGAAGAGAGCTATGCGTTCGAATCAGCCGATGATTGTACTTATGTACAAGGAGGCCTTTTTGAACACTAACAACGTTAACTCTTCTTTGCCTAGTTCTGTTGTTTCTCTTTTGCAGGACTTTGATGATGTATTCCCAGAGGAACTACCACCGGGGTTGCCACCAATTCGAGGCATTGAACATCAAATTGACTTTGTGCCAGGAGCTTCTATTCCAAACCGACCAGCCTACCGAAGCAATCCTGGGGAGACTAAGGAGATACAAAGGCAGGTCACGGAGTTGATGGAAAGAGGGCACGTGAGGGAGAGCATGAGCCCATGTGCTGTTCCGGTACTTTTGGTGCCTAAGGCGGATGGAAAGTGGAGAATGTGTGTCGATTGCCGAGCAATCAACAATATAACGGTAAAGTATCGTCATCCTATTCCACGCTTAGATGATATGTTAGAGGAATTGCATGGTGCTTGTGTGTTTTCAAAAATTGATTTGAAAAGTGGGTATCATCAAATAAGAATGAGAGAGGGTGATGAATGGAAAACTGCTTTCAAAACAAAGTATGGTTTATATGAGTGGTTAGTTATGCCGTTTGGGTTAACTAATGCCACAAGTACTTTCATGCGATTAATGAACCATGTTTTGCGATCTTTCATTTGTAAATTTGTTGTACTTTACTTTGATGACATTCTTATCTATAGCAAAAATCTGGATGATCATGTTGTGCATTTGAAATCCGTTTTACATGCGCTTAGGGAAGAGAAGTTGTATGCTAATTTGCAGAAATGTACATTTTGCACGGATAAGCTTGTCTTTCTTGGTTTTGTTGTGAGTGCACAAGGTATTCAGGTTGATGAAGAGAAGGTTCGAGCTATCCAAGAATGGCCAAGTCCGACGAGTGTAGCGAATGTTCGAAGTTTTCATGGCCTTGCTGGTTTCTATAGGAGGTTTGTGAAGGATTTTAGCACTATTGCAGCACCAATGACCGAGGTGATAAGGAAGAATGTGGTGTTCAAGTGGGGGGACGAGCAAGAGAAAGCATTTCAATTAATTAAGGAGAAGTTAACCAAAGCTCTCTACCAAATTTCGCGAAAACATTCGAGATCGAGTGCGATGCTTCCGGAGTAGGCATAGGCGCTGTTTTGATACAAGAGGGACGACCGATTGCATATTTTAGTGAGAAGTTGAGTGGGGCAGCCTTAAACTACCCGACTTATGATAAGGAGCTGTATGCCTTGGTTCGAGCTTTAGAGACATGGCAGCATTATCTTTGGCCTAAGGAGTTTGTGATTCACACGGATCATGAATCGTTGAAGCACTTGAAGGGACAACACAAGCTGAACAAGAGGCATGCCCGATGGATGGAATTCATTGAGACATTTCCTTATGTCATCAAATACAAGCAAGGTAAAGAGAACATTGTAGCTGATGCACTGTCTCGAAGGTACACCTTAATCTCAACTCTTAATGTTAAATTACTTGGTTTTGAACAAATTAAGGAGTTGTACATTCAAGATGCCGATTTTGGTACTGTTTATCAAGCATGTGAAAATGGTGCATTTGATAAGTTCTATAGGCATGAGGGATTCTTGTTTAGGGAAGATAAACTTTGCATTCCTATGTGTTCTATACGTGAATTACTTGTGCTTGAATCGCATGGGGGAGGTCTTATGGGTCATTTTGGTTTCGAAAAGACATTACACATGCTGAAAGAACACTTTTATTGGCCACACATGAAGGGAGATGTTGAGAGAATTTGTGGTAGGTGTGTTACCTGTCGTCAAGCTAAGTCTCGAGTGCATCCCCATGGTTTATACACACCATTGCCTATTCCCAATGAACCGTGGGTTGATATTTCTATGGATTTTGTGTTAGGTCTGCCTAGGTCAAAACATGGTAGGGATTCGATCTTTGTTGTCGTTGATAGATTTTCTAAAATCGCACATTTTATACCATGCCACAAAACTGATGATGCGTCACATGTTGCTGATTCGTTCTTTAAATAAGTTGTTAGATTGCATGGCATGCCTAGGACAATTGTTTCTGATCGTGATGCTAAGTTCTTGAGTTATTTTTGGAAGACCTTGTGGTGTAAGCTAGGAACAAAATTATTATTTTCTACTACTTGTCACCCACAAACCGATGGTCAAACTGAAGTAGTAAATAGGACTTTGTCTGCCTTGTTGAGGGCAATTATCAAGAAAAACATTAAAACATGGGAAGAGTGTTTACCACATGTTGAGTTTGCATATAATCGAGCTGTTCATTCTGCTACTAAGTTTTCACCGTTTGAAATTGTTTATGGTTTTAATCCTTTAACTCCAATTGATTTAACTCCACTATCTTTATCTGAGCGTGTTAACTTGGATGGAAAGAAAAAGGCTGAACTTGTGAAGCAGATTCATGAAAAAGCAAGGCTCAATATGGAGAGGAGAACATAACAATATGCAAAGCAAGCGAACAAGGGACGTCGCAAGTTGGTTTTTGAACCTGGAGATTGGGTTTGGCTGCACATGAGAAAGGAACGATTTCCAGTACAAAGGCGTTCTAAGTTGCTGCCGAGAGGAGATGGTCCTTTTCAAGTTCTCGAGCGAGTGAATGATAATGCGTATAAGCTGGACTTGCCAGGTGACTATAATGTTAGTACCACCTTCAATGTTGCTGATTTGAGTTATTTTGATGTAGGTGATGATTTGAGGACAAATCCTTTTCAAGAGGAGGGGAATGATGGAGGTCTAACCAACAGTTGGCAAGATGATCCTATCCAAGTCCCAACCGGACCAGTGACGAGGAGCCGAGCTAAGCAATTCAAGGAGAAGCTTGCTGCATTGATCCATAATGTCTTAACTAAGAAAGCTTCATTCAATGGTGATAAACAATGGTGGATTATGCATATTCAAGTGGCGGAGTCACCCGACAAGTGTGGGAACCATCCGGGCTAAAGATCAGTCCAAGTTGAGCAAATAAGAGCAAGCATGATGAAGACCAAAGCCCACCCTACCTTAAATCCGTGGGTTCATCTCTAATCAGCTCATATTAGTGTGTTTATGGGACTATTCTATTAAGGCCCTCTTTAATTCCGTGGCTCACTTGTTTAGAGCCTTTATTAAGTAGACTTAGGGTTTTATTTTCCTTTCTTGAAGACTAAGTTTTGGGGTCTATATATATATGCCTTCTTATTCATATAAAAGACAGCTTTTGATCATTAATTAAATTGTGAGGTTATTCTCTCTAGTTCTTTAAGAACTCTTCGAACATACCGGAGGATTCCGTACGTTCACCTGACTTATCAATCAATCTTCCACAATTGATTGTGGCGTCTTCACATACCAAGGTTCTTGTCTCTTTATAGACAACGGGTCGCGGTTCCACCCTCTTTTGATTCCTTCTTTTGGACGGTCTAGGAGTTGATAACCGAAGTATTGTTATCGGGTCTCGTCACATGGTTGGCGTGGTTCATATCACCTCAACTGCTCAGCAACTACCCTCCAACCGCCCAAGTTGTCGGTTGTCGTGCGCCAGCTTTGCTTGGGCGCGGGCGTGCATCACAAGTCTTACCGAGTATCACTCATGCCATTTGCCGAGACACGCCCGTGCCAAAAGCTAAGTATTCCCTTTACTCGCTTGTGCCATCAATCAAGTACTTTGGATCGCCATTTCTATCAAGTCGTTCCTTGTTTTCTCGGACAAACACCTTAAATGCTTGTCCAACACTCGACACTCATCGGCCAATTGTGTTGATGTCTTGTGCCAACTCTCATTTGGCACCGTTTCTCGGCCATGACTCGGCCACACTCGAGTCATAGACGATGTCACCGTCTAAGGTGGTAACACTTACCAATTACTTTAGAGATCGCACCCGAGTTTATGAAGGGGAAAAAAAGAGGGTAAATTACGGGAAAAAACCTGAACTTAGGCTAAATTAAAAAAAAAACACCCACACTTATATGTAATTATCAAAATCCCCGCCAATGCTTGTTTCTGTAGCACACTGACTCCCTTACGTAGTAATTTTTCAAGGAATCTTTTTAATTTCAGTTAATATTTCCCAAAGATATCAATTTTATCCCTTCAGACGTGACATTTCTTTATGCTACTTTTTAAAGGTCAAAATTGCCCTCAGTGGGGCTTTATACGAAATCTTTACTTTTTCTTAAGTAACACCTTCACAACTTTTTAGTACGCTATTATCCATCTGAGGGTAATGTTTGGCTTTAAAAAGTAGCATAAAAAAATGTCAAGTTTGCATGGGTAGAATTGATATTTTCGGGAAATATTAACTGAACTTAAATAGATTCCGTGAAAAATTACATCGTAACAGGGTTGGAGTAAGACAGAAACAAACATCGGGGGGATTTTGATAATTACGTAGAGGTGTGGGTGTGTTTCATAATTTAACCTAAGTTTATGGGGGGGTTTGTAATTTACCAAGAAAAAAGAAAAAAAGAATAAAAAAATAAGAAGCAATTGTGATCACTTTCAGCAAAAAGTTGACCAAGCAAGTGAAGCCACGTGGAAAGGACGGGGTGGGAGGAGCAAGTAATGCCACGAGATATATTTTGGTCCACTCAAATTGATAAACCAAGGTAAAGCTCTATTGTGTGTCAAACTGTCAAGTGTGAAGTGTTTCTTTCTTCACCTTCCAAGAAAAAAAAAAAAACACAGAAGAAGGCAAATCAAAGAAAAAGAAAGCTGAAAAAATGGCAATGGCAGCAAAAGCATATTCGCCTCTCCTCATCAGATCCATGGCTTCCCAAAAACCTCCTTCCACCAAAACTGCTGTCACCTCTAAAAAGGTATCACAACTTATCCCCTTCTTTCATTCTCTGTATTACACTCATTTTTCCTGCCCTTAATTGTGTGTGTGTGTGTGTAAAATGGAATAACTAAGTAACATGATGAAATGTGAGACCTTCATCGTGTGCATTTTCACTAATTTACCCATTGTTTAATATCCTAAAAACCAAATTAATACTATAGTAGTATGCTATTTTAATTGAGCTCTTTTTATAGTATTCATTCAAATTGTTTTACGGGAGAGAGTGTGAGTATTCATCCCGCATCACGGCTGAGACGAATTATACTTAAAATAGGATTTTCGATGGTGCTTAAGTGTTCGTCGGTGACATTGAAATAAAACATTACATTAATGTAGGTTATAGTGTATGATCCCTACCCTCGTCAAATCTACATTATCGTACTTCTAGTATGAATTCGTTTAGTTTCTATTTTGTGTTTTGCTTGTTTTGGCGATAATTGCAATACCACTATAACTAAGCTAAAATTTTGATTAGTTATAGTGTGATTGATGTCACAATTAGCGCATTTAACACATTATACTCTCCATCTCCGTACCACCATGTCGATTGGAATAATTTGCATCGCTTCAGATTTTTATTAGCAAGATTTTTTTCAATATCAATTAAAGTACTAAACAATATATATTACCAATCTCTCTCTCTCTTTTTTTTTTTTTTTTTTTTTTTTTTTTTTTTTTTTTTTGTCATGTGTACAGAGTGCATCATCGAATCAGCAAGTGAAGCTGCTAACGAGGGTGGAGCAGCTGAGGCTGCTAAGCAAAGCCGAGAGAGCCGGGCTCTTATCGGCTGCCGAGAATTCGGGGTTGTCTTTGTCGGTGATAGAGAGGCTCGGGCTTCTCTCTAAAGCGGAAGAATTCGGGGTGCTCTCAGCAGCTACTGATCCAGGAACACCTTCGAGTCTTTTAAGCCTGAGCTTGGCTTTGCTTGCTTTAGGACCTGTTTTTGTGTTTTTGGTGCCCGAAGATTACTCTTGGGAAATCGGTTTTCAGGTCGTCGTTGCTTTGATTTCTGTTGTTGGTGGTTCTGCTGCTTTCGCTGCTTCTAATCTCGTTTCCACTTTGCAGAAATCTACTTAGTTAGACAACTTCTATTTTTTTATATATATATTTTATTTTATTTTGGATATTTGCACAAGTCAATTTGTATTAGAATTTCAACTTCATATATCATATCATTTGCTATCATTTGGAACCAATTGACAAACTCATAAGCACTTATTTTGTAATATTTATAAGATGAGGATGATTAGTAATATGGGAGATTTTTGATTTTACTATTCTTTGTATTTTTATTGTGTTATGCTTGTTTCTATCAGATTATTCAAGATAAAATTAAAAAATCTCAGAAAAATCTAATTATTTTTGTCCGTTAATCAAAAAAGTTCTTTAAAAGGCAAGATAAACAATGATAACATGTGATTAAAGTGGGTCAAAAGAAAGATTAAAGTGGATTGTGATTTTTGAAAATAATACATACTGATAATTTTGAAATTGGAAACAAAATATGTAGCTGTATTGTGAAGACAAATTTGATCAGCACAATGTTGTTGTCCTTTAACAAAACTCCGACTGCACCTTCAATCTCGACAAGAAATAAAATAAATGCATTTTTCGTCTAGGAAAAGTAAATATATGGTTCAACAAGAAGAGGAGCATCTTTCATCTTATTTTTCAGTTTCTCCTAAACTCCGAATAAAAAATCGAACTTCTGAGGAATGGAATCACATTGACCGAAGATTGCTTCATATAGGTTGAAAAAAGGCGACTTAATCTGGGGTTGGGGCACCTTGGTTGAGCTCTGCAAATCTCATGCCAACACGCATCGAATGCTTCAGAAACTTCTCAGCACATCGACGGACGCAAGTCTCCTCTTGCTTGTCTAGGGTTTTGCGCCGGAAACTTTCCACACAGTCGGTGAAACATCTCTCCACCAATGAATTGTACATCCTTAAACTGTAAGAAACAAAGACACGTTCGGATATTATTTATACATACCTGCATAATAAGCATCGGCTAGCTCTGTGCCAGCTCAAATTATTTCAACCTTTGTAAGCACTAGTAAATAATAATGATGCCCGATAAGGTACTTCAAACGAAAAAAGACGAAACAATTATTAACTCGTAACGGCATTTTTATCATGATTTCAAGATTAACATACACAACGATTGTTCAACTAAATTAAACGCAGTCACATATCAAGTTCCATAGAGAAAAGGTGCAATCAGCAAGAAGAAACGAGTGGCTGTGCTCGTAAATGCTCTGCAAAGAAAAAAAGAAGATAACTTTTTACCAAAACCCACGATACAAAAGTTGGCAGTGTTACGGGATGACCCTTTTTATTGTAAGAATTTCACAATAGGCAACTTTAACTGCAGAGACGTAGCCAGGAACTCTTCATAGTTTCAAACGACTTTAACAATAATTTCTCAAGTGTCAATTGTTTCCCATGGATTTACAGCAAAGAACTCAGATTCTTGGCATACATTGGCATAAATGTATTACATCGAATATTACAGCAAACCTAAATATTCGACATTTCAAACTCTCGTATGCACAACAAACAGCTTCTCATTATAGTTAATGATTTTATTGCAAGAACAAGAAAATGTTCATGACATAGTCCAACGTGATATCCTGGGATATACCTAAACTACTAGTTTTATGCAAGTCTGGGAGGGGGATAAGAAATTACATTATAAATAAAAATCAAATAAATCAACAAATCGAAAATGTAGCAAACTGAAGATCCAACTTCAAGGAACCATAAAGCAGAGGAACTCTGTATTATCCACTTTATAAGGCCTGTTCAAATAAATTCGACTCGACGGCAGACACCCAACGGTAGAAATCACGAGAATCAAACTAGAAACTGTGGGGGAGCAAAAATTAACTATCCCAGGCAAAATTTTAAGATTTTAATACTGATTTATCGAATTCAATTAATCAATCTTCTGTAACACAACATTTTCTAGGAACTCAATGATTGAAATCAACATAATTCTAGGGATGCAACTGTACTTGATGACAAATTAATAAGATTTGCGCTCTTCTATTCGAAGCATGAATTTTCAATTAGCTCTCGTTGAATAATTTAAAGATCGAAAAATAGAAAAAAAAAGTGAAATTAATTAGTTGGGTGTAGAATGAAACCTGTCGCGGACTTGAAGCTGGTCGATCATGGCGGACATACGGAGCTTATCTTCCTCCGGGAGAGAATCGAGATCTCCAAGCATGCTCTTGTCCATTTTCAAGGGTTTTCGCCAAGCTGCTCAACTCAAAAAACTGTATCTCAACGAAGAACCCTAAAACCCTAGCTATACTGCTGATTAACGGTTCGGATCCTTTCTCGAGTCGCAAGAAACTAACTTTTGATAAAACTAAGGGTTAAATATAAATTGCACCCCTATACTATCACTAGTATCCTCTTTTTTTTTTTTTCTTCTTTTTTTAATAATTACTATCAGTAGTGTCGGATATACCGCCCCGTTAGGGATGGCCATGGAGCGGGTACGGGGCGGGTATGGCAATCCCCGCACCCGCCCCGTTTGGAAAATCAAGCAACTCTCACCCGCCCCATACCCGTTGCGAGTTGGAATTGTAAAACCCGCCCCGTCCCATTTTGCACCCGCGGGTACCCACCCCGTTTGATGACTCGTTTTTTTCTCTCTTCTATTTTGGTTTTTTCTTCTTACTTTAAATATAAAAATCAATTCTAGTTAAGTTCCTTAAAAAAAAAATAGCCTTGTTTTTTCCAATGCAAATATATATACTTGCTAATTGCTAAATATAATTAAATTATAAAGGGGTAATATGCCGGGAGCCCCTCAAACGGAACTTAATTTGAACTAAATAACAAGTTCAAATTAAATCTTTTAATTAAATCCCTAGTTTGAAATAATATATGAGCCACATCCTTCATTTTTTTATTATTCCTATCTTGCCCTTATACCCTAAATCATATAACTTATATATTCCCGTTTCTTTAATTCAGATTTATTTTTCTTCTTTTTATTTTTTAATCTCTCACGTTATCTCTCCATCTCCTCTCTCACGTTCTCTCTTCCTCCATCTTCTCTCTCACGTTCTCCCCCTCTCTCTCTATCGTTTTTTTTTCTTCTCTTTATCTCCCTTTCTCTCATCTCTTTAGATCTCTATTTTTCTCCAGTAGAAACACGAATCGAAGGCCGTCGCCGGCGGTGGCAGGAGAGGGACCAGCAACGGTAGTGGAGGCGCAATGGCAAGGGGTTGTGCAGCGGTGGGTGGGCCGGGGTCGTGGTGGAGGCGGGGGCTGCAGGGGTTGTTCGGCGGTGGGTGGGTCGGGGTCGTGGTGGAGGCGGGGGCTGTAGGGGCTGTGCGACGGAGGTTTGCAGGGGCTGTGCGGCGGCGGTGTTGGGGCGGATCTAGGGTTGGTGGGGGTGGATTTAGGGTTTGGTGGGGCGAATCTAAGTTTTTTCGATTTTGATATCTATAGATGTCTGTGAGTTTCTATGAGTGTCTGACGGCTGGCGGCTAGGATTCAAAGGAGGATTTAGGGTTTCAAAGGAGGATTTAGGGTTTCAAGATGTCTGTGAATGACTACGGATTATTACGATTTTCTATGAGTGTCTACAATGACTACGGCCGGAAAAAAAATTAAAAAAATCATAACTTTCAATATTATGTAAAAAAAAATTCTTAATGAGAAAAAAAAAAGATACACTATTCTACGTAAAAAAAAAAACAACAAAAATTCTAGATGCAAATTAAAAATGTTAAATAATACCATAGTACATCATAGAATATTTATAATCTCACTTAATTTTCGAATTGGTGAATGGAGGGGCATTTTTGGAATGAATTTTGATAAAGGATGTGAAACAAATTTTAATTAGGGCTGTCATTTAGTTCTAATAAGGTTTGTCACCAGGGACTTATATCTTAAGACCCCAATTATAAATGCAAATCAACAATCATTTTATAAAATATAATATACATTATATTATACATATAAGGGTATTATATGTAAATAAAAAATATGGGTGGTAAACGGGGCGGGTACGGGGGAAATTTTACTACATCCGTACCCGCCCCTTACCCGTTGCGGGTATAAATTGTAAAACTCTTACCCGCCCCAATCCTTAACGGGGCGGGTATTACCCGTCGAAAACGGGGCGGGGCGGAGCGGGTACCCCCGGGTCGGGTAATATTGTCATCCCTACGCCCCGTACTACAAAATATAAGGGCAAAATACACTTTACCCCTTGTACTATGCCCAACGTAACACTTATCCCTCTCATATTATGAAAAATACACTTACCATCTTATTTTAAATTTCACTTATTAAGCCTTTTACATTTAGGATTCACTATACGAAGTTTAATGTTACAAATAAACATTAAAAATTCAATGTACACAATGTTTAATGAGTTAAATAATTTAATCCAGAATAAGAAAAAATATACTTGCTACTTAGTTGTATACAATAATATATGAAAAAAATTTATCATCTAAATATTAATTTTCAATATAAATATTTAACAAGTAAATTATATTTAATTAAAAAAATTTAAAAAAAAATTGCTATCTTAAATATTTATTTAATATATTCATAGTACATGTAATATTTTTTTAATTAAAGAAAATGTATCCTTTAGTAAGGATTATTAAAAATATATTAAATTTATTTTACTTCTAACACCATTAAAAGTCAAATAGGTTGACCGTTAAAATAAGGGGGTAAGTGTATTTTTCATAGTACGAGGGGGTAAGCTGTGTTACATATGAAATAGTACAAGGAGGTAAAGTGTATTTTGCCCAAATCCTTCAATTTAACGGACGACACTCAAATCTCAGATTATGCAGTGTAATTACCTTTTTACTCTTATATTTATATAATATAATTGGGCATTTCTGACTTTATTACTTCGCCATTTTTTTACTTTACTACGTAGCACTCCAATTACATGGACAAGTGTTTCTAGAAAAAATATGTCATGTATTGTTTGGACATAAAAAAATGAAATGCATGAATTTTGAGAATTAGAACTACATGAAACATTTTAAATCCATAATTTTTGGGCTGAAAAAGAAATTATAAAATTCATAACTTTAAAAAGAATTTAAAAATATTGTACAAAATAAAAGAAATTCATAAATTTTATTTGGGAACAAAATTGAAAATTTTATAAATTTAAAAGGAAATTATAAATAATTTTTAAAATATAATTTTTTTTCAGAAAATTTAGGTGAAATTTTAGGTTAGGGAAAACAAAATTAGGGAAGAAACATGAATTGTTTTTTGGTAAACTGAATACAAGATAGAACGAAAGAGGCACGCATTTTATACAGAATCATAAGGGCATTTTCATCCTAAAATGTCCAATATCTAGTGCAATGATCGATTAATTTTAAAAAGGAATAGATTCTTTAACATGGTTTGACAGTAGGGGCCACTTTATCGCACTATAGTATAGTATATGCATACTTGTTATTGTAAATGGATGCAATTTGTATTTAATCCAAAAATCTATTCGTTATTAAATATTATGGTTTTTTCTCAAAAACCACCCATGTGTAATAACTAATTGGCGGAAAAACCGCGTGTTAAATAAATTAGCACATATCCTCCTATATGCACAACACCCTGACAACTTTAGTGTAGCGGATGCATGGATCATGAGGCTGGTGGTGTATTTTACAATATGAAAAGTCAAAAACACCATTAAATTCCTTGAAGAATAAAAAAAAAAAACGTCATATATTATTTCCCAATAAATTAGTTGTTTGTTAGGGTTTTTATCCAGAATTTCGTCTCTCCTTATTTCAATTCATTTCCTCCAACTTTCAGAGCAAATTAGAGAATAATGTCTTCTCAAGCAGAGCAACAAGGAGAAAAAATTGCAAGCCACGTATGGATATGTGTATCAGTGTATGGATATGTGGTATTAATTTAATCCATAATTTGTTTATGCAATTTTAAATCATGTATATAGTAAGGGTGGTTGAATCTGGAACAAAAGCATCAAAAAGGGAGATTGTATTATTCTTATGAGTTTCGTCAATGTAAATTTGTCGGTTGGTGTGACCTGTACCGAGCAACTTGGGAACCCAATGGGACGGCCGTACAATATCCAAGTTAGGAATATGCTGAGCAAGCTTTGACAAATAATATTGATGAGCTAGATGAAGTTATTACTAAAGCTAATGCTACCGACAAAAAAAGAAAATCAACATGATCTAATCATCTAATCATGTTGAAATTTTCATAGGTTGTATGCATAACATTGTTCACAATTGTTATGATGTTGCTGATAAAGCTTTCATTGATTCTATAATTGTAATATGTTAAATTGGATTGACTCTAACTGTTCCCAATGGAGTAGAAGGAGGTGCACCGCACCATATTATGATGGAGTAGAAGAAAGTGCAACATAACTTGATTGAGTAGAAGAAGGTGTAACAGAGCTTGATGGAGCATACATTTGTGCAACAGAGTTTGATGGATCGTAAGGAAGTTTTTAACTGGAATATGAAGGTAAAGTACATTAAGAATTTTGAACTTCTTCAGTTGTAGAGTTTCCATATACGGACAAGCCAACAAATAACTTATTTAATAATCATTGCATGCCTCAACATAAAGTCAAGTGAATTGAAGTGATAAAATTATGCAAGCTACATTTACCTTGTAAAATTTAGATCTTGGATTTATAGGATTTTTGACATAAGTCCTTATTATGGCTTGTCATAGGTTGTTTTTACATGTAAGTGTGAGGTTCTTTTTGTAAGAAGTCCTCTGAAGTTCATCCAAACATATTTTTCTCATTTTCTTAGGTATTCCAGTCTCCATGTTGAACTTTGGGGTTGAAAGTGGCTCATAAGAGGTCTTTATGTAGTCCTTTGGTCCCGAGACTGCATGTATCATATATGAATAAACCTTCAAGTATGTTATTTTCTATAATCTGAGTCCACATAATCCTCAACTCTGTATATACTATCTGCAATGTAAGACCATGCATGCATGATGACAAGGATACCCATTCAATTGAAGTACGTCACATGTGCATATATCATATTTTAATCATCACAAAAAATTCTAATTAAATTAATTCAAATTATTCTAATAATATACTGCACTTAATATTTCGGAGATTCATGGCACGATCTCATCTTTTTTTTAAGGCGTTAGATAAAAAAATTCAAAAATAAGTAACATTCATAAATTTTATTTAAAATAATACAAGTTTTAACCATCTTATTTTATATTTTATATTAAATATGATATATTTATCTATAATTTATATAAGACTAGTAACTCACCCGTGCGATGCACGGGGATCAATTCTAAGTACAATTTTTTAATGACAAAAACATGCCAATGAGGTAAATCAAACACCTTAATGTATGAAAAACGAAAGGTGTAATATATGGGGTTAATATAAAAAACGAAAAAATATGTTTTAGATCAAATTATCGAACGAAAACTTTGAATAATTGATAAATAATATGATATAATCTAAAAAGTTTAAAAACAAAATGAATTCCATTTGATTTAACTACCGATATAAAAAAAATGATAAAAAGAAAATATAAAATACAAAAATTGTGATATGAAAAATAAGACACATTATCAGACCCAAACGGTACAACTATCTCGTCCAATACTTTGTATCGTTAACAGAAACTTAATTATCAAAATAGTGTTTTATAGCACATGCATTGACATCGTCTATTAACACTCTTTGCGAGTAACATGCACATTTTACATTGTTCAAATGCAACCAGTGGTACACATTACTGAAACATAATCAACTAAAAGTGTACAAAATAAATACATTATGTGCTAAATCACCTTGTTTTAAAAAACAATTCAGTGGAGTGGACAATAAAATTGGCATAAAGTGAAAATAAACTAACACGGTAAAATAAATATACATGTAAAAAATACAAACAACAAATGTGTGTCATATACAATTTTTATGTACATTTATATACCCTGAAAATCTTCACAGTAGACAATATTGCAAATAATATATTAGTCGTCTATTTCGACTTGATGAATATATTTATGCCACATCTACTCTTAACTCTCTATATTGTGACGTATAATAGTCCGTGCCACCTCTACTCTTCACTGTCTATACTGCGACGTATAATAGTTCATGCCACCTCTAATACTAAAATTAATATTACTACTACTACTATTAATACTAATACCAAAACTAATATTAACACAAAAATTAATATTAATACTAATAACAAAATTAATACCAATATCAATACCAATATCAATACCAATATCAATACCAATGTCAATGTCAATATCAATACTAATACGAATACCAATACAATATCAATACCAATGTCAATATTAATACTAATATTGATACGAATACCAATACCAATACCAATACCAATACCAATACCAATATCAATACCAATATCAATACCAACACCAATATCAATACCAATATCAATACCAATATCAATACCAATATCAATACCAATATCAATACCAATACGAATACTAATATGAATACGAATACGCATACGAATACTAATACGAATACAAATAATAATATGAATACGAATATAAATACGAATACGAATACTAATCGAATACGAATACGAATACGAATACGAATATGAATACTAATACGAATACTAACATTAATACTAATTCTAACATTAATACTAACACCAGCACAAACACAAACACAAACACTAACACTAACACTAACACTAACACTAATACTAATATTAATACTAATACTAATACTAATGCTAATACTCATACAAATCATATTTCTAATTATAATGCTAATTTTAATCCTAACATTAATCATAATCCTAATATTAAAACTAATATTAATGCCAATGCTAATGCAAATGCAAATGCTAATACTATTTGATACTAATATTGATACTTCTACTAATACTAATACTAATTGATATTAATATTGATAATACTAATAGTGATACTAATACTAATAGTATCACTATTAGTATCAATATTAGTATCACTAATAGTATCAATATTGCCGAAATCAAATACAAAATTATCAAAATCAACTATAAATTATCGAATATTGATACTAATACTAATATTGATACCAAATTATCGAATATTGGTACTAATACTAATGTTGATATTAATATTGATAATACTAATATTGATACTAATACTGATATTGATACTGTTGTTGATAGTGATAGAAATACTAATACTAATACTAATACTAATATTAATATTAATACCAACTATCTATACTGTTACTATATTGATATTGATAAAAAAAATCTTTTACCTTATCTACTTGTTAAAATATTATGTGTTGTTTTATCTAATCGTCAATATATGGGGTTAGGATTTTCGATTACGCCATTAGCGAGCCTCATCCACGCCGCCGCCATCTCCGCCCCTACGCTGCCATCGTTTGCTACTTCTTTTTTCTTCGAAAATTTTGATATTGAAATTGTGTTGGGTATCTCACATAGGAAAATAGTTGTTTGCATCACTTCTTTAGTTGTTTTCGAATTCTGCTATTTTTTTAGTTGGTTTCGATAATTTATAGTTGATTTTGATAATTTTGTATTTGATTTCGACAATTTGTAGTTGGTTTCGATATTTTTTTAATTGATTTCGATAATTTATAGTTACTTTTAATAGTTTGTAGTTAATTTTGATACTTTTCGCAGTTGATTTGATACCTAATAGTTGATTTCAAATTGGTACACCTTGAATGGCACAAATTTTTAGTTATTTATCATAATTTTATAGTTGATTGTGAAAAATAAAAAAAATGAAAATAGTAGTTTTTTAAGAAAAAATTGTACTTTGAAAGAAAACAAAAAAATGCAAATAAAAATATTCAAAATTAATTAAAATGTTTAAGAAAATGAAATTTAGTTGATTTATGGGGAAAAAACTAAAAAAAAATATTTTTTTTAGTTTTTATTAAATTTTTTTAATTATTAATTTTTAATAATTTAATAAATAAAAAGTCAAAAAATAATATGCCTATAAATATAAAAATTCATCAAGTAGTGGGTAATGGGTATTGAATAATGGAGAGGGACAAATTTGGAATATGAAAAAGCCTGGATCTACTACTAATATTGAAAATGAGGGTGGATAAACTCTTACTTGAAAAAAAAGTAGAGGGAGTTTTCACTAATAGCCCATTTTTTTTAACATCCTTTGTAGAGATGAAAACAAAGAAATATTTATTTCCGACAATCATCGTTTGATTCGCTAAAAAAACACAACAACCTTCCTTGAACTACTTCCGCAAGCCTTGTCGATTTTTTCTTGAACAAATCACCATTATGCATGATTACATTACCTACAAATATCAGTTCAACCGAACAAATAAAATTAAATGCTTCAACAAATCAGTATTTTACCGAAGAATTTATTTCAAATTTATTTTTATAATTTAGTACGCAAGTGGAAAATTATTATAATTTCAAATTACTAAAGAGTATGTCATTATTTTTTGGGAGATGTTGCAACTACATTTAAATTATTATTATGTCATTAGATACTATGACAAATGCGAAAATTATTAAATGACATGTGAATTTAAAATATTTGGACAAAACTTATTAAAAATACAATTGATAACTTCAGGTTAGGTGAGAATCACTCGTGTATTGAGTATGTAGAAATTACATCAACACTCATTATGAGAGTTAGTACTCTTTTTTATGTCCCATGGTATATGTCAAGCTGTACTGCAGGTATTGTAATGAAATTCTACAATATATTTAATGTATTATAATTATAACTATTACATAATATTCATATCATGGCAGGAAAAAAAAAAAGAAATATTCAGATCGAATGTAGTTGATAACAAATACACGATATTTAAATATATTCAAATAATAAAAATATTATAGACATGTTATTGAAAATATAGCATCATTGCACCTATTAATTATTAGACACATCGAACTTTTCATCGTCATCCTTTTCATATTCATCCCTGCATATCGCACTCAACTTTTTTCATTATTCATATCTACAAAAAATGAGAAAATAAAATAATAGTTAGATAATATTTTTGTGTATACGATAAATCAACATAAATCAAAAAAATTGTACATATGCGTATTGAAATACACAATATATATATAAAAATATTACATATATTTTAATATAATGATAATACACAATTATATAAATGTACACGAAAAAATTTTATTTAAAAAAAAAAGGTAGTTCAGAAGAAAAAAAAAAAAAGAATTACGAACTTGGATGATGGAAGGATTTTTTTTTTTCTTTTCTGAATGGAGGTGGATGAAGAGCATGAATGTGATGGGTTGGATATTTTATAGGTGGATAGAATACTTTGAAAATGTAAATATAAGAGTAAACTGCAAAAAGTACCCTCGTGTTATCTTGAAATAGCAAAAACCCCCCTGTGATAAATAAACTAGGCAAAACCCCCCTGTGAAATTTTTTTAATAGCACACTCGGTCCATTGTGATTTTAATAGTTGACCGAAGGTGAAAGGACATATATACCCTTCAGTAAAAAAAATATAAAACAGAGGCCAAATTGAATTCAAAAATGAAATAAAGGTAAAATTGCAATTTTATGCTAAATTTCTGAAAATTAAATTAGGGACTTGATTGCAATTTCCCCAAAAAACACGGCTCCACCACCAGCACACATCCTCCTCGGCCACCGCCTCATCCCTCTGCATCATCACAAACTCCCTTCTTTTTTTTTTTTTTTTTAATTTCTTTAAAAAAAAAAAAAAAAGAAGAAGTCATCTTCTTCCATGTATCTCGTCCCCCACCTCAAACAACATTTCATCCACCATTTTCTCCAGCCCTCCACGCCTGCTATGCCACCTCTCCAGCCCTTCGTCTGCTTCTCCAGCCCTCGGTAGTTGCTCCGCCGCCACATTTACCAAATCAAAAAGTTTATGAGGAGAATTTGCAACCGGAGTGGTGTGAATATGATTTTCAGATTTTTGAGGTGAAGAAGAGGAGAGGAGAGGGGCTATTGGGGAGCAGCCATGGTGGAGTGGGGTGGGGTGGTTGGAGGCCACTGGAATTGGGGCTGGAGAATTAGAGGGGCAATTATGTCATTTTAGGTCTCAAATCCATTTTCACTCGCATGCATCCGCGAGTGTGCCACACGCAAGTGTACTAGGGAGGTTTTTGCCCTTTACTAAATTTCATAGGGGGGTTTTTGCTAATTTATTTATCACAGGGGGGTTTTCGCTATTTCAAGATAACACAGGGGTATTTTTTGCAGTTTACTCGTAAATATAATATAAGAAAGTATATTAATTATAGCAAAATTTTGGTTAAAATATGAAAATAATATCTTTGTAATTGAATGAAATCAATTGCTTCTGATTTTTTTGCCGAAATTGGAAGAAAGGGATCAGCACATTTTTTTCTTTTATAGGTTTAGGAAATTTGCATATTTTAATGTACACAAACAAATACGCACATATATTAAGGAATGGATTTATCACACTTTAATACGATTACTCAACATACTTTAATATTATTTTTTTATTCGAGATAATATACTTTAATATTATCACACTTTAATATGATTACTCAATGTACACAAACTAATACGCACATATATTAAGTTTTTCATTACCAAAAAAATATAGACATTAAGTTGCACACAATTATTAAGGAACGAAAATAAAATGTATTTATGCAGTCAATCTTTTCCATTGATAAGTCAATATGCAATTAATGATAATAATCCAATCAATCAATACGGCTTATCAATATTATGGATATTTTTTACTGTTAATTATTTGATAAAAATGTGAATGGATGATATATAATTATATATGTCCATATAAATATATTATTGATATGATATAAATTTATATGAAAATGATTAACAAAATCAATGCACGTTCAATGAGATAGGTGATTGATATATGTCCATATAAATACATGATTCAGATAATACACACATATATATAGGGAAATGATTTATAAATTCAATGCACATCCGGTTCCTTGACTTCAATCCGGATTGAAAATTTTAAATTATATTTGAATTTTCCAAAATTTTCAAAATATATGGCTTTACAATATTATAATTTACTTACTAACAATAATTATATATTTCATAATATATATATATATATATATATATATATATATATATATATATATATATATATATATATATATATATATATATATTAATTAATATTATATCAATTTTAGTTATATTTGATTTATAATTTTAATTACAATATTTTGCACACGGCCGTTTATAATATGCTTAACGATATTTTTTCATTAATATTTAAATATTTGAAAAAAATTAATATAGAAATTAACAGTGCAAAATTAAATAAAATATTATAAGAAAATATATAAGAATCATAAATTTATTCAAATGCACTAAAAAAAATCATTGAGGCTATAGATCCTCTTTTTATATAATATATAGATATATATAGATCATCGTCTTAATATGATAATGTATTAATAAAAAAACAAATTTTATAAATTAATTCAGTATAATTGTTTGAACATATAATAGAAATACACAATTTCAAATTATTATTAACAAAAAATATTGTATATTTATTAAACAATAATACAATATAAAAATAAAACATTTTCGTTAATAATTTTTTTTAGTGAATGGATATTCGAATATTCCAAAATATTGAAAATTCAAAAAAAAAATGTATTCCTTTATTTTAATATTTGAATATTAAAAAAAAAATGTTTTTTTCTGAAAATTATTTGAATATTTGTGAAGAAATTGAGTATCATGAATTTTTTCAATAAATATATTTTGAAATACTGGAAACGTAAATAATATTTTTTTTATTTTGAATTTATAAAATATTAACATTGGAAATAATATATATACACGTGGTAATTGTTTAAATGAGTGTATAAATATTAAATAGGAAATAACTTAAATATATACCAAAATAAAATTGACAATTCATCAATCGAAGAATCCACCTCATCAATTGAACTCCAACTAAGCAATTTTGATAAATGACATCATCATTTGACACATTTCAATCATTGAGGGCATAGATCCTCTTTTTATATTATATATAGATTAGGGAATTAATAGCTCAAATTTATGGACTGATTGATGATTGATTGTAGTAAAAAATTAATCGAAAATCGTGATTGGTATATTATATTGGAAATGTTGGTTAACATAATAATTTAAATTCTTAATTTTAAAAACCGGTTATAAATTATTGGCTATAGAAAGCGATTTTTTGGTTATTAGTTATAGGAATCAATTATGTGTATAGATAAATTTTTTTGAAAACTTTCTTTTTTGAGTCATAAATTAAAATGTTAAAATGAAATAGAAAATAATTTATTTATTGATTTAGGTATAGCGTATACGTGGATATGCATATATTTAAAGAAACTGCATATATAAAATGAAAACTTGGACAAAAAGGTATATACGTACTACGTAGTAATTAAAAGAAATTATGATGCCAAGTGAAAATTAAATGAAAATTGTGGGGTAAAAATTAGAAATGACAATCCTTAATTGTGGCTTTTGTCTTCATATATTATATAGATTCCCCTTAAAAAAACACATGTTTGTATTACTATTTACAAATAACAAAAGACGGAATTTGTGGATTAAAAACATTGTGTAATTCTGTAAAATTATACTATCCAAATCAAACATTAATCATTCAATTTCATTTTTCCATTATTATAATTTTCAATAACTATTAATGAGATTTAGTTAATTGAATCATTAATTATAATATTATCGTTAATATAACCAATTAAAAACTAAAAATCTGAATCAATCATTTATTTTAGTTGGTAAAACAAATCCGGTCATTATGCAAATTATATCTTTCAAATTAATATAAAGAATAATTTTATACTTATAAAACATAATAATGTAATAATAAAAAAATATAAAATTTATAAATTATTCATATATAATTTATTCACATAGATTAAAATATGTGCACAATACCCATTTGTGTGTCAAAACGTTATCTATATTTGCAAAACGAAACAAATAACTAAAAAATAAGATAGATCAAACAAAGATTTTACACGAAACAAAGATTATGAATTAATAATACACCAAACATGACAAAAATAAAAGAAAAAGAAAGTAGACGATGATTGAATGTCGAGAGAATGTAAGAAAATCGTAATTCTCATTGAAACAGTATCAAGTGAATAAGGATACAAAATAAATTTTATAATATGGTATTTAATGTAATAGATTCTTTTAAATTGAATTAGTAGACAAACAACATAATGTATATGCGAAAGACTTTTATTAATTGCTTGCAATAATATATCATCTTAAAACTATTTACTATCAATAATTAGTGCGACAAATAGTTTCACATATTTTGTAACCTATTACAAAGAAGGGAAGATAAGCCTAGTACTAAAACTACCACAATTTCACTATAATAATTTTGCAGTAAAACTTCCCTTGGATCCCATTTTTCTCACTTCTGCATAACCAAAAAAATAAAATAATATATCCAATTGTGTTAATAATGCAAATATGTAAATAAAAAAAAAAATCAAAACAAACTACAGAAAACTACATTATAAAATATTCATATCATAAGAAAATATTGAGTAATAAAATAAATAATTTTAAAGAAAAAATGTAAGCAAACCGTGTTGATGAATTATGTATGGTCGAAGTTGGATTCGTGAAAATAATCTGCAAGAAATACATAAAGCATATGACATGTTATTATTTAACTAAATACAAATATAAAATGGAGTTGAAATATATAAAACAATTATGAATACATAAATATACAATACCAACACAAAATAAAAGAAGAGAAATGCACATATTTAAAATAATTCTGACGACATATTTTTAGTATCAGTATTGACTTCAACATATTTATGTATATATAAAATTAATTATGAATATAAAACTATGCATATATACGTATAATAATTTATAAGAAATGATAAACAAAAAATGTAATACTATATAATTCGAATATTGTGCACTTTGTAATCGAATGGTGGTAGAAAAAAATGAAATGAACATTGAGGGGTTTATATAGTATTGAAAATGAACTTAATTCTATGGAAAAATTAAAAATTCAAAATATTTATATATTAGTTAATGAAATCAATTCAAACAAATAAAGGAAACAACCCAAAAAAAATATAACTTGTGGAAAAAAAATCTTGCAATATAAAAACATTAAATATGAAGATACGATTTTTATTTTTTACCATTCAATTTTGAATTAAAGTATAAATTAAGTCAATCAAAGATGAAATAATGGAATCTTGGAATATTAAAGATTCCTTTATATTGGTGATTTGATATTTTATTGAAATAATAATTAATAAATTTTTTTTTGCATAATCCGTAGTTCTATAGTTCGGACCGCATTATTATATATTAAATAATGTTTTCCAAAATACAACCAACTACATTAAGAATTAATCCACCGTGTATAATAAAAATTATTTAAAAAAAATAGTGGATTATTTATTAAATACTTCTATTAAAAACTAAAACATTTTTTCATTATTATTTTTAATGGAATAGATATTCGAATATTCTAAAATATTGAAAATTAAAAAAAAAATAAAAAAAACAACAACATATTCCTTTATTTTAATATTTTAGTATTTAAAAAAATATTTTTTAATGAAAATTATTTGAATATTCGTAAAACAATTGAGTTTCATGAATTTATTTGAATAAATATATTTTGAAACACTAAAAATATAAATAAGATTTTTTTATTTCGAATTTATAAAATATTAACTTTGGAAATAATATATATACATGTGGTAATTATTAAATGATTGTGTAAATGTAAAATAGGAAAAAACTTAACAACATCCATAAATAAAAATGCCACCTAATCAATTGAAGAATCCACCTAATCAATTGAACTCCAACTAAGCAATTTTGACAAATGACATCATCATTTGCCACATGTCAATCATTGAGGGCATAGATCCTCTTTTTATATTATATATAGATTTTGGAGAAAAAACAAAAAAATTAATGGGTCAAGATAAATATTTACAAAAACTTTGGGGGGGCCAAAAGTAATATTTAAAAAATTTTGTACCAAATATCTAAATAAAAAAATCTTTTTTCTTGGGGGGTCAACGGCCTCACCATGCCCCTATCAAGTTCCGCCAGTGTACATGAATTGATGCTTTAATTTCTCAGTTCTCTTACTTTGATTCTTGGATGATGAAATTGTTGAAGGAGATGTGTCTTGATTGTTACGTTCTTCCAAATAAATAAGTTGGGAACCATCGTCGTCCTTTGATGGTCTGCATCAATTGATTTTCAGCGATGAGTGGGCGGAACCGAGTGACACCGCGAAAGTGTTGCTTGTAAAACATTTATGAAAAAGTAAAAGTTAATAACAAAAATACTTTGGGACAAAAACTTTCAATTTTTTTACATGTTCTTTGATTTTCTTCAATACTTTCCTCATCAAATCTAAAATTCATAAGGTTTCGTGATGTTAAATGTGTACAGTTGCTGTAAATATTCGGGCCGAATAAATTGGCCCATATGGAATTATGGATACGGCCCCAGGCCATATTATTTCGATCCGACGTTTAATTCTGTCTTTTTTTTTTTTAAATTAGTATTATCTTATTTTGTAATCTTATTATTAGTCATTCACCATTTTCTTTAATATATTTTTAGGTCCCGTTTGATTGGCAAGATAAGATTAAATAATCTAATGAGACCCATATGAGAGCTTGAAACGTCCAAAAAAAAAAAAACTCATTAGAAGGCAAGATTAGCCAAGATAAGCCATGATTATATAATTTTGGCGGGTCGACTCGGCAATTTATTGAAGATACCAAACATCAAATTAAGTTCAATTATTTAGTTAATCATGACTTATCTTGGCAACCAAACGGTGCCTACATATCTAGTGTTAATAAAGATAAATTCATATTAAAAAAATATATATTACTCGACAAAAGCTTCTAAAAGTAACGTTTAAATTAAAATGGATACCACTCGGGGTGAAAAGTTTTAAAGAACGAGTTGGAATTATAATACTCCCTCCTTCACATTTTAATTATCGTTTTAGGCTAATTCAACATATTAAAAAAAGTAATAAATGTGCATGAATTCTAGAAAAATCATAATAAAATGACTAAAAAACCACTTTCATAAATGTTTTACCATTAATTCTCCTACGAGTTGTAAGGGCATAATTGAGAAAAACACAATAAATACTTCATTGGAATCCTAGAGTGACGATTATTTTGAAACAAAAAAATTCTCTAGAAAGACAAATAAAATATGAAAGATGACAGTATATTTTATTTTGCAAATTGCAGAAAGTTTCAAAACATTTTGAAGAAATCCCTAAATAACTAGAAAATTAGAAATCCAAATTTCAAAAAATCAGAAGAAAAAAAAAAGATTAAATAAAGAATCTGAAAGTAAATATTTTTGGATGAAAATAAAAAAGTTGGTACATTTTCAGTATTGATTGATCCAAGAGCATAATCAGAGATGACGAAATTATTTAAATTAAAGAAAACAATATTTAATATTTTGACAGTAAACTTGCAGTTTACTTTTCATTCTGCTATGATTTTGCATTATTGGCTGTGTGTGCAGGCATTTATAATTGGGCATTTATTATGACTTCTGCTCCCTTTCTAACAAGGACGAGAAATAACTGTCTGAACAGAAAATGACGTATCAACCAATTAATTACGAATATGATTTTTAGATTTTCCTTCAATTATATTTTACCCCAATTCTCTATATATATCACAAGTATTATATATATATTGTTTGTGAGAAAATTAATTAAATTTAAAAAAATTAAGGTCCACTTCATACGCATATATACATCACCACATTGATAGCATACAAATAGTAAAGATATTGACAGGATGACCGGTTGACAGCAATAGTGATTGAGATAGTAGATAGGAGCCTCAATTCAATAAATTGAATTTTCGTTCAAACTTGATTTCCCTTGTCAATTAGTACACAAATCGGTAAGAAAATGGTAAGTCTAAACATATTCGTTGTAGACATTCCGTGAGTTATTACTCGATCTCTAATGAAAAAATCTAAAACTAACATATCCGTTTACTGAAAATTTATTTAGTGAGAGAGCCGAATGTGCATTTAGGAGAATGAGCTTAAAGCCTAACTAAATTACCTTTTTATGGCGACAAGAAATCCCACTTACCATGTTCAATAGAATAACCAATTATGCGTAACTTAAATTAGTGTAGCACTTAAGAGCATGGTTGTTAAATCGTAACTCAAATAAAAAAATTGAATACATCATATAAAAAGGAGGAAAAATTAACATTCAATCATCAAGAGGAAAGGGGAACCACAATTTTTTGGAAAGGGAATGTTGTAATCAAATTTTCCAACTATCACGTATAGGAAAAAACAAAAACCAATTTAATAGAAAATTAGAATATAAGAAAAACTTGGAGTGAGAAAAAAATTGAGATAAGCACAATCCGAACATAATAAGTTACATGGGAAATAACTCCACTAATAAATTCAGTCACAGTAGAAATTCACAATATACAAATAATTATATCAATGTATTGCATGTGTATGAACTTAGCAAATAAGAAAAAGTACCACCGGCATTACAAGGGGCAACAATGGACCAACCATCTTCATAGAATATATTTACTTAATCAAATTAATCCCTTTCAATAGCGACAAACTGAGTTGTAATTAAATATAAAACAGACGTACCATTAAATTATACAACGACATAGGAAGATGGTTTCTGAACTGACTGCAACGACATCAAACAACCGGGATTTTAGTAGTTGACCTGGGTTTTTGACTTATTTGGGTTATGACATCTAACCGCACCGGGCATGGCGACGGTTTGCGATTAAATCAGTCGGACCGGCCGGTACGTACAGTCCAATTTTCAAAACATTGCCGGCATGCTCAACGCACTCAAGTCGCGATCCAACTGGGAATCTTCATTCAGAGCTTAAATGGAGGAGAATTTTTTCTTAGCATCCTCGCTTATCTCTTGTAGCTTTTATTTTATCCAGCGTTCTGGTAATTTGATGGCGCACACTATGACCACTCGTTTTCCATTTCCTTGTAATGAAGGGGATTCTCTGCCTCTTGACTTGGTCTCTATAAATGAATGAACTCTTCTTTGCTTTTAAAAAAAAATCACAAGGTAGATCAGTAAATTCCATAAAATTGCTATTTTTTATATTTTCCCTAATTTGAGCAAACAAAAATTCGAAGAACTTAATTTAATAAATAAAATATACCCAAGAAACTAATAATAAGAGTCAATTAATAATTAATTGCATAGATTCGGGGTAAAAAAAAAAAGAGGAAAAAAAATTCTAGAATTTACCAGGAACAACATTACTTATACTAATAAGATTTTGAGCAAAGAAAATTTTGAAAAACTTAATTTAATAAATAAAATATACCGAGGAAATTAATAATAAATAGTATCATACCCAGAAAATTAATAATAAGAGTCAACAATTAATAGCATAGATTCGGAGAAAAAGGATAGGAGCTAATAATTAAATTTTATTAAAATAAATTATATTAAATGAAATTAATTAAATAAATAATAATTATAACCATAAAATGAGCGGGATTTTTTTTTTTATGCAACCTTACTTTTATTAATAAGGGTTTTAAGATATATGTTTCTGGTGACAAAATTTATTAAAACTAAATGATAAACTCAACTAAACATTTGCTTCACATCTATTATAAATTTTATTCAAAAAATGTCCTCCACATACAACAAATGAAATATGCACCAAGTAATATTTGAATTGTACTTATCATTACTTTATTCTGCGGTTTGCATTTTTATTTTTCGATCTAATTTTCTTTTTGTACGTAGAACACGATATCTTTTTCCTTTTCATTTTAGTATTTTTTAGTATTATAAAATTTAATTTTTTTCCTTTTTTCAACACGATATTGAAAATTATGATTTTTTTCCTGCATTAGTCACCTATAGACACCCCGTAGAAACCGATAGTAATCGTAGTAACTCATAGTCATTTGTACTACACAATTCGAAAATCCTAACTCCCTCTTTGAACCCTAGCCGCCAGTCAGCCATGGACAACCATAGACACCCACAGATTCCACAGTCATCCAAAAATAAAACCCTAGATCTACAAACCATCGTCGCCATGGCCGCCATAATAAAAACCTCGATCTGCAAAACCGTCACCATAGCCGCCACCATCTCCATATTCATCGCCTCCCACCCTTCCGTATCTCTATAACCACCCCCATCGTAACTGCGACCACCACCGCCCCTAACCGCCTCCATAACTACCTCCACTAAACCCACGGCCTCCATAGCCGCCTCCACTCACCATAGCCGCCTTCGTAACAACCTCAACCATATGTGCACTGCCTCCATAGCCGCCACCATTCACCATGACCACCTCCATAACAACCCGCACGTACCCGCCGCCTCCATAGTTGCCTCCATGACTACCCCACCGCCGCCGTAGTCGTCATAGCCACCCACCATAATTTGGAGCAAGAGAGATAGAGATAGATAAAGAGCAACATAATGAGAGAGACATGTAGAGAGAACAAGAGAAAGAGAAAAACAGATAGAATAAAAGAAAAGAAACAGATGTGGATTGGAGAGATGTAAATAGGTGTTATATTTAGGGTATAAGGGCAAGTTTGGGATAAAAAGAAAATTGAGACATATTATATTTTGAAATAGGAATGTATTAAAAAAATTAGTTTGATGTTGTCTTTTAGTTCTAATTAAGATTGCTACGAGGGACACAAGCATATTAACCCCTATTAATATGAACTGAAATGCTAAATCCTGCACTAATTTTACTAAATCATGCACATAACTAAAAATATTTATCTCTCTAAAATCTTCTCTTCTCCTTCCCACCCTTCTTTTCTCCTTCCTCACCCTTCTTTTTACCTAACTTTTTCACAAAATCACACACTACAAATGTCCCTAGCATTCCAAATTCGAATTTGACAAAAATCTTCACATGTTCAAACTAAAATAAAGTTGGAATTTGAGGAAAAAAATCGAATTGATATGAATTTGAATAATTAAATAGGCTTAATAAAATCGAATAAATATAATTAAAACTGAACTCATTTTTTATGATTATTCATGTAAAAAATAATGAATTTTGAGTGACTTGGATAAAATCATCTTAGAGAGAATATGAGTAGAGAGATTTTTTTTTTTAATTTATATGTGGGTTTTAGTAAATTTTAGTTTGGGATTTAGCACGCCTAAATTTTAGTTTGGGATTTAGCACGCCCCAAGAAGAATGGAAAAGGAATCATCAAAACGAAACAAACCCTAATATAATAATATACAAATAAGCAACTATAAAAATATGTTTTCTCCCCTCGGAAAGAAATGATTGTAGAGAGTTAGAAAGACTGCAATGGTTCAACTATCAGTTAAAAGAGAGACGATAAACATATTTTCTGTACAATGTCTGCTGGGGTTTGAGCATCGTCCCCATCCAATTATTAATTATTGCCTATTTATTATTTCTCTGCTCTCTTTCTGCTGCATTCTTTAATTAATTAATTATTATATTAATTAATTAATTAATGGCGACCATTCGAAACTTCTTTACTGAGCCCTTCTCCCCACGCAATTTGCCCTACGTACTCAGAAGAATAAGGACAAAAAATATATATTATATTATATATATATGTTGAACTATATTTTTTCCTTTTACCTTGTTTCTGTTTATAAGGAAAACCTAGGAATTATAATATAGATTTTTCAGAGAAATGTTGTAATAATGGAGAGTGAGTATATGTTCATAGGGTTTTAACTGTTAGGTTTTTGGAGATTCTAACAGAGTGTGGATAGAGATATGACAGTAGCACTCATCTTCTTTTTCCACTGCTCTGAGTTTACAGCTACAGTAGTATCAGATCCCAAGAAATTGAGAAAGTAATTAAGCAGATTATATATTCACCATTTATTATTTACTTAATTCTCTATTTAATTAATTAATCATCTTTATTGCTGATGAAATCAAATAAATGCCCATTTTAATTTGTTTGTATAAATGCATGTCCAAGAATCAAGAATTTATTCAAGTGTGTTGAAAACAAAATTATGCAAATTAAAGAAAAATAGAAAGTGTACATCTCATATAAGTTTAGTTCGAAGTCGTCTCATCCTTGCTTCGTCAATGTTTATACGGTCGTCTAATATATATCGTTACAAATGGTATGTTTGAATTTGTAATTTGTTAGAGAAGTTTCTCATATTCTGATCTAATAATAGGGGTTCAAACGAGCGGAGCGCGAGCCGAGAGTGATAATTAAATTTGATGAGCTCATGGTAATTTTGTTTTTCGAGAGCGTTGGTCGAGCCCAGCTCATTTACACACCTATCTTATTAAATAATAATTGTAATTTTTAGTAAAGTTTCAGTTTAGATAGTGCAGTTTCAAATATACCAAAAAGCCCTCCAAACTTTTAAATAATATAATCTATTTTATAAAATCCGAGGGCATATATGCACGCTAATTAGGATCTTTATCTAAACGTAATAGCTTAATGTAAGTATTGTGACTACATGAATAGATGCATTCCACAACAAACAGAAAGCTTAGAATTACAATACACATAAAGCTTAGTTAAAATAGATTGAACAACAAATTAAACTCAAGTCTTTGATGCCTACATCACCACCACCATCACTAGACAATATTTCACAAGTTTCTTTGAACATTTGAAGAAATTATTGCTAATTTAGTGTCTCAATGGAGAGAAAAAAGTGTAACCCAAGATGCTGTATGCGTGTGTGTGATTGTGTGCGGAAAAATGTTGCGCGATGGGGGTGGAGCCAATATGAATGGTTGCAGTGGGAATGGATGGAATGTGTGGAGAAGAAGGCGGGGGCGTTTTGTCCTTTAAAAATACAGGAGTTTTAGCAAAATGCCAAAATCCGTCTGTCCTGATTTTCACATATATTATTATTTCAATGGTGTTTAACAAATTGTCCCCATAATTAACACTATATGATATATTTTTTTTCCTTTTATCCGACAATCTTTACTAGCCTAGCTATACTACGGTTATCCATATGCTACGTCCGATAAAGGTTATCACCAGGGTGAGTTTTTACCGTTGAAATACATATACACATGCACTAATCTTGATGTGTGTGTATGTAAATGAATGGTAAAGATTTGCTCGGTGTCTCATCCGGTGTAGCATATAGTCTAAACCCTATACTACTAATGATGATGCAATTATCTATATTTATGTGAAAATTTATTTACGCATGTTTAGTAATATTTCATTAATTAACAGTAATAATTCCTTAACATCAATGTGTAAGAATAAATAGGTCAGCCAGCATGTATAATTACATTGTAGCCAAAACTATATCCATGTCTATAACCTTAATTCTTACACAGCTCATCATCTTATCCAGCTGGGAATTATATTTTTAGCATTATATTTTTGAATCACCATCTCCTTGGACCACCACTTTAATTCAACCGTTATAATTAATGCCATTTTTAAAATTATTTTGTTAGTTATGCAAATTAAAAGTCACAACTAGTTATTTTGTTAATTATTTCGTTTATTATCTATTAATAGTTATTTACTTAATTAATATTGGAAATCAATGAAATTAATTAATAACAAAATTAATTTTTCTAATTGCGATTGGCTAATTAAACTCTCAAAAACTAGACTCAACTATCACTAAACTCTCTAATTAAACTCTCAAAAGAAGAATATAACTATTAATTAATTAAGCTCTTCAATTAAGTTCTCAAGCTTGTTCAAATTAAAATAGTCAACTTATCATGATATATGAGCAAACTTGGCTATATTCTCAAAAACAACAAATACCTAAATATTGTCAGCATGATTTCGATCATTTTTCAGCATGACCTCGACTCAGTGACAACGTTCTAAATTATTAATACAATAGTGTAATATTCCGCTAAATTAATAGAATTTTGTCAGTACCTACTGTATTAATTTATAGAAGATTAAATGTAGTACCATTATAAATATATATAATTAGTCGATGAATTTAGAATACGTATACATGTTCAGATTTTCAAGAATAATCTCTCATACCGTTTTTTTTTATTTTTTCTATTTTTTTTAATTTATTTATCACATAACAGATTCTATAACTTGAAATTATAATTCTTGTGGCACTGTGTATATATACTAGCTTTAGGTGCAGCTCATAATACTAAAGAATACTACTAATATTAATGATATATATACATAGTGTGGCTAGATTAATTAAGATGTAGACCCTTTTTAATTTCATGAATCTAGCATCAATTTATTTTTTCTCCCATGTTTTTTTTTAAATAAACCAAGAACAAAACATATTAATTCAATTTTATTTTTTCTTTCACATCAGTTTCTACCAAATGTTTCAATTGAACGAACCTGTTCAACTTTTCTTGAAATTTTCCGAGCTCTCTTTCTGCATTAATTCTGTACTTCACGAAAAATACTGATTTATAGAAGTCGATTGTCGAACTCACATAACCTAGTTTATACATAATATGTTCGTACATTCTACATCGGACGTCTGTATACAACAATTGAAAAATGTAATAATATAGAACTAATTACATAAACATTAAATATAATGGTGAATTATAAGTTATATATAAGTGTACATATTTAAGGTTTAGACTATACACCATTCTAATGAAAGAAAAACATGAACTGATTAACAAGATATTTCTTAGTTCTAATTAGGTCAGAGAACCAGAAAACAAACAAACTGTACAAAAAGTTAGTTAAAATTCTGTCTATTTACATTAAAAAAATTCTGTGACCTCCCACCCCCACCCCAATAAAAAGGGCAAAAGGAATAAAAGAACCAAAAATAAAAATAAAAATAAAAAAATAAAAAATAAAAAACCCTAAAATGGTACAAGTTGATTGATGCAATCTCACTGCAAAATTTTCTGTGTGGTCCTCTGAGTACTAAGCAGAGAAGCTTTAAAGAACCTCCTAAATTGGTCCCTCCTCTATAACTTATTATATCTTCAATAATCTCATCCAGCTAATTTATTTTATTTTATTTTATTTCATTAATTATTTTTTTCAACTTTAATTTAGCATGTGTTAATTAATTAAAACAATGTAATTAAATTTATTCATCAATTATTGTCCCATCTATATGTTCATTAATTCAGAACTAAGAACAATTCGTGCATGCAGCATTAAATTAAAAGTAGTCGATCGTTTTAATAACGTTCGATCTTTTTTCATTAATTTAACCAAATGATGCCCTAATTGTGTGTTTTTTTTAATGTGTGTTCGAGGTGAGCGTGTAGGCATGCAGACTTTTTCGTAATGAAGTTTTATGCTGATAAAGCTATTTATTTGCAGTTGGCAATATATAAAGCAGTAAGTGTAGCTACTAGCTAGGTTGGTCCCGTACGTAATTTGAAGTTATAAAAAAAGTCTATTTATCTTAACAACAATTTATTAGCATCGAAATATACAACCGGAAAAAAAAAACATTACCTTATTTTCAAGTCACGAAATTTTGCCAACTATGGTTGAAAGTGTAATAGAGTTATTAATTATTCGATTAAAAAAATTGCGTATACAATACTCGCCTAAAAAATCATGTGTCGTTACGCGTAGAAGCCACATGGTCGCAAATGCGCCATTCCTTTTCGTTCTTTTAATTCCCCCTTTTACTTTCCTTTGCAACATGGGAGTGGGTATAATATTCTATCATCATCTTCATCTTCTTCTTCTTCTTCTTCTTCAGCTAGGTTGAAACTTTACAAAGTGCGCGCGCGTGCGTGCGTTTGTGTGTGTGTGTTCTCTTCTACTGTTAATTCTTCAACCTCCATAGTTTGTGCAGCTGGTAAAGAAAGGAGATCGATCGAATTCAGGTTTGATCAACAAGAATTAATTTGTTCTTTCTTTCTTTCTTTTCTTTTTCTTTTTTTTTTTTCTCCGATTTCTCTGAATTTTCACCGGAAATGTTGAAATTAAGTTATGTCTATGAGTTCCATTATAAAATATATATTTGACATTATTTTTCATAATTCTTAAATATAATTTGACCTAGAAATTTTCTTGTTGTAGTTTGCAGCAAACCTAATTTCTTGTTACTCCAGCTCATTATTTTTAATTACATTTTAATTTTTTATTTTGACAACAATCTAAGCTTAGATTTGTTGCAGTAAATCTTCATATTTCCTCTTTCTTTCCTTTTCTTTTTCTTTTTTTTTTAATATATTTATTTTAATTTGCTAAAAATGGTAAAAATATGGTTTAATTTGTTGCAGATCAATTTTAATGAAGCAAGTAGAATAAGCATGACAATGAATCCGAAAGAAAAAGATTTCCTCGCAAAGAAAGAATTATGCGGCGACGGAAACAACAAAAAAATCATCGCTACTAGTACTATACCATCTTCATCGAGACAATGGTCCTCGACTCACAGAAACCCAAGAATCGTACGCGTCTCCCGTGCTTTCGGAGGCAAAGACAGACACAGCAAAGTGTGCACCGTTCGAGGATTGAGAGATCGACGGATCAGATTATCCGTACCTACAGCTATCCAGCTCTACGACCTCCAAGACCGGCTCGGCTTGAGCCAGCCGAGCAAAGTCGTCGATTGGCTAATCGAAGCCACCATGAATGATATCGACAAGCTCCCTCCTCTCCCTATGTTGCCCACAAACTTCCCTCAATTCCACCATCAACCAATTACTATCGACAACCAATCGTCGGCTAACAACACTACCAACCAATCCTCTCTATCCCATTTCCTCGCCTCGAATTATCCGTTCGCAAGGCTCGACAAAGAGCGCGATCAAGAAAATCAAGAAAACGATATCCAAGAGGGTTTTGGGGGAATATTTGCACAGAATCTTTTTCCGTTGACCAATATCAACAGTCAATCTTCTTTCGCGAATTTGCCGTTCAATAACGCGTATAATTTCCATTGGGATCCGGCGAGTTTATCTTTGTCGCAATTCGGAGGAGGGTATTCTTTTACGACGAATCAAACGGCTGTTGATGAAGAAAACAATAATAACAATCTTTCGAGTAATAATTCTCAGCTGTACTTCTGCCCTTCGGCATCGAACATAGTACCTTCCGTTATACCGAATAATTTCCCGAACGCATCGTACATGATGAACAACCCTACTTCGTCGTCGTTAATGGATAATATCCACCAAAACCAACTTCTTCCCACAGCCCTTCATCTGAAGAACTTCCCTATGAATGTGGGAAACGACGAAAACGAAAGGCCCGGGAAAAACGACAGGAGTTAATGTTTCTTGAAGACAGTGAGATTTGATCTTCTTACATGTTTTGGAAGAGACAAAGGGTTTTCTGATCATGGTATTGTTGTTATTATTGCAGCTTCAGAGATGATTGGAATGCCATACAGTAAGGGATTCTTGATTCTTTCTGCATTTTATATTTATATTTTTATATTTATATATAAATACTGAGTGATATTATTTTTGCAAGAGACATATATATTTATATTTATTACACTGGAAATGTGTGGTTAATATATATAGTATACTTGTATATGTACTTACATAAAGTTACATTTGTCAGGTTTTAATATATGTTATGATATATTGTTTGGAATAAGTTTGTGTGAATTGATTTGTGTCAGCATTTTTTTTATCCTCCCAGATTTTTAATGTTATTTTCTTTTCATTAAAACTTATATTAATTTACTTTATTATATTACAGGAAGAGAAAAAAAAGACAAAATATAAATAGTCTGTTTCTCAACCTAATGGAGATACTAAAGGTATTTTATAAGCTTAAGATCCATAATTTTGCTGCAAGCTCTTCTTTCTATTTATTTTCATGCTGAATTTGTCAAATTCAGGTTTATAGTGTTTATTGATTTATACAATTTATGTGTCTAGTTTATGATGTCCCTGTTGCTTTTTTTTTTTTCCCCAAAACTTTTCCATAGTGTTTTTTAACATGATTTATTAATTGTGTTTAGGGGTGAAAGTTGGCACGGAAATTCCAATTTCCGTCGGTTACGATATGAAAAGTTCTGATTTTGGAACAACTTTTTTTCATTCCGATTTCAAAAATTTCCAATGTTTTTTTATTGGAATTGAGATTATATAAAAGAAATTGGAATTTCCGATCTCTGATCCGATTTAATTTTCGAAATTAATTTCGAAAAAAATCCGATGTTTTTTTTACAATACACGTATAAATAATATATGTTACATATTACTTATTTTACTTAATACAAAATAAATTAAATATTTAATTATATTTGTAACTTATGGGTCATGTGATCAAAAGACTTTCTTCTGCTATATTTTTACGTTATGGTTCATGTCACCTACAAAAAACCATAATTTCTGGTACAAAATCATAATTTCTTATGTTTATCTTTTATTGTGCAAAGTGCCATAGTATGATGGAAAATTGATTTTTTTAAAAAACTAATTAGATTTAAGTTTTATTTTGCCATTTTGAGATATTGAATTGTTACTAAACTTTTTACTGGATATTATGATGTTGTTTATAATTTCTAAACTGATGTTTTTTAATTGACTCCTAAATAATAGTAGATGTGAAATTTTCTACAATATAATGTTTGATGTCCTCCGACAACAAAATTATTCAAAACATGAATAATTTTGGATATAGTAATTTATAACATTTTTATTTTTCATACTATATAATAAATCAAATATCAACAAGAATATTATTCTTTTTCCATAAATATACTTTATTATGAGCTAATAGAAAAAAAAAGAAAGAGCCTAGATTGATCTCATTACCCATTCTAGAACTATTGACTCATTAACATAACTACAATAAGTACATTTTAAATGATAATTATACCTAGGGGTGTGCGCGGGCCATAAACCCGCGGGTTCTATCAAAACCCGCCCTCGTCCCGTCAAACAACGGTTCTTGATTTTGAATAACCGAACTTGTGGGTTTTTAACGGGTTTATGATAGGCGGGTCCATGGCGGGTTTGTAGTAGGACCCAACCTTTACGGGTCGAAACCCGTTATCGTCTAAACTATTTTTTTTTATATATAATTTATAAGTTTTAAGGGAGAATAATTAGAAACTAAAATGAATAACCTAAAATTTTAAATTGAAACCAAACATAAATAATGTAAATGTCAAGAGTAAATAAAAATTAATATAAAACTGAAAATAACTAATTCATAACTTAAAAGACAAAATTTAAATAAAATAAATATAGCTTTTTCAAGCATAACCAACGCTATTCAGCTCCATTCAACACCATTTTCTTCCTTTTTTTCTGCCGTGTGTTGACCGTTGTATATATATGCTTTTTTTCCTACATTTTCTTAGAGATTTTCATAATCTTTATAGCTATTACTTCCACAATTATAGTTTAGTTGATTTATGTATTTGATACACTAGAGATACTTTATTTATTCATTAATATTATTAATTTATTATACTATATAATGTAAACAAAACGACGTCGTTTTGTATGGCGGGGCGAGACGGGTTTCACGGGTATTAAAAAAAATTGAACCCGTCTAAGACCCAAACCGACGGTTCTTCACCATTTTAGGACCCAATCCTATGGATGGATCTATCCGTCCGGTCCCAACGGGGCGGTTTTTCACGGGTTTGACGGGTGTAGCGGGTTGATGGGTCCGACTTGCTCACCCCTAATTATACCATGGTGACACGACGTCGTTTTCAGTCACAATGAAATTAGAACGACATATTTGAATTTTCAATTATACGATGACGACACGACGTCGTTTCGAGTCACAATGAAATTAGAACGACGCCGTGCGATTTGATTTTTACTGATACGACGACGACGATGACGATGACGACATCGTTTCGAGTCACAGTTGAATTAGAACGATGCCTTTTCAGCGACTGTGCTTCACAAAATTCTAACGGAAGACCAGAGAAATTCAGATTATAATACAAGAATTTAATTGAAGAAAAAATCATTACTTAAATAAATAATTAAAATATAGTGGATTATATGGATTATCCATATAGCTCCTTTAATTCGGACCACTGCAAACGTTTGTGTCTGATCATTTACTTTTGTAAGACTGTTTTGGAAAAATGGTTGAGTAACAGATTAAAGTCATATATCCATTTTTGTTGTGCACAGCTTTTTAAGCCAAATTATATAATTCCAAGTTCTAAACAATCCAACATGAATTTCAACATTTCAGAATAAAACAAATATTGGAAAAATAAAATACATAAGAAATTATACATACATATATTTTCCTTTATATTTCCACACAAATGTATTCGAAATTAATATTATTATTTACTATCAATTTGTAGTTGATCAATAAATAATATAATGAATTAGGGAAATAACAAAAATATCTGGAAGTTTATCATTCAAACATGTTTATAACTTTTAGAAATTGCAAAATGACCCATAAGGTATCCGGCAGATGTCGTATCCGATGTGAAACGTAACGTTAAGAAATTAAAGTTTCCGTGCTAATAGATCAAAAGATAACGAAATAATGCCAAAAAAAATAAAAAAAAGATTACAAATATAATGAACTAGAAAACTTTGGTGTGGTCCTAACTCCTACATCAATTAATTTGAATAAGCAGTAGATGTCGTCGATAATGTACTCGTAATTAATTAATAATATATCACCTTAATTACGGCATGCTCGACCTAATTAATGACAATATATAAAACATATGTACAGACAGTACCTATAAACTATAATTAACTAAACAAGCTATATATAAAACCCTAGAAAGAGTGTGAAGCCAAAAAAAAGGACAAGATATATAAAACACACACACACACACACACACATTATGGAGTGTATATATATATATATGCATGGTTTGATGATATATGAAAAGGAAAGAAGATAAAACTTAAAAAGAGTGATAGACGGAGAACCGTGACTCTAGTACTGGCGATGCCATGAGTTTGCAAGATCCCAAGATAATTTAAACAACACAGTGCCAAGTTGTGGCTGACGAGGACACGCCTCTCATAAAGTTTCAAAACCTTTATTTCCATTATTGTGGTCCTAATTTATTGATTAATTAATTATTATTAGGGGTTTACTATTCATACTGCATTTTTTTTTTCATTTGCAGTGCGATTTACACGAAACACATGCTTCGATTTTGTGAAATCTTCACGAAACAAACCGAAAATTTGTAAATTCCTTTATTTCGTGCTATGAAGCATGAAATGAAGAAGTCCATTTCATACTTTATAGCACGAAACAAAGGCGATTTTTTTTTTTTTTTTGATTAATCATAAACTCATTTTAATTGATGTAATTTGTTAACTAAACAACAACAAAACTTTAAAATTACGTAAAGAAGTAAATTTTATCTCAATTTTTTGTCGAAATTGCTCGTTTAATTAGCGAGAGTTCGAAGAGGGTTTGAGAGGATTTTGGTTTTTTGAATAAAAGTTACAAATGAAATAAAGTCGCACTCATGTAAGCCAGTAAAATACGCACTATGATTAGTATTTCAGCTAATATTAATACCAAAACTTGTACGATATAAGTATATATTCATACACTCCTACATAAGGTGAACGGGCCGTTGAGTCACCATGATTTACATTCCTCCATCAAATACTTGTCGGACCAAGGGATGAGGGCCCTGAGGGCGAGGGATTTTGCTTTTTGGTACAAAATTGGAACAAAAAATTTCGAATTCCATCAATTTCGATATGAAGATTTTTTAATTATGTAATAATATTTTTTTTTAATTCTGAATTCTGAAACTTCTGATTTTGTAATAACTTTTTTCATCCCAATTTAGTTTTCAAAATTTTGATTTCTGATTTCTCTGATTTTTTTTTCAACGGAATTGATATTAGTTTTTCACTTTCGTAAAGAATTGAAAATTTCGAAAGTGCTAATTTCCAATTGTACATGTCTGATTTTCGTTCCTATGAATCAATGGTTTACGGAGGTTCGTTGACCGCTTTAATAAGTATTTTGAAAAAAAATAATTATGTATTTAATTTTCTACTTAAAATAATAAAAGTAAAATAAAAATGTGCCAATGATACCACTTGAAACTCCATAATCCTAGAAATTATGCATTATGAGTGGGTATTTTAGGTTTTATCGGATGAAATACACTAGAGTACATAAATAAATATAGAAACTATATATTAGTTGAAGACAAACTAACAAAAAGATGCAGTGCAGTCTCCACTGGGGTCCACCCTTGTATGTTGGATGACAAAAAAACTCGATCCGATCCGTTCGCTACACATGGCTATTCGTTCCGCCACGGTATTCGTATGGTTATAGTTTCACCCTCTAGGTTATGGGGTACGTACGTGTTGTTTGGATAGTAAACTAAAAGCCTCGCTTTTATCTATATAAAAAAATATTTTGAATAAAGGTTATTCATTTCATTCATTTGCGAGAATCAATGCATGTGTGTTTTAAGTACTTTTAGTTAGATATTGATTAAAATTGTCAATTAATTAAATGTACAAATCTATTATTCTACTAGTATTCAAAATGGTGTGCTACTTATACGGCGCACATAAAGATCGTTTCAAAAGTTCGTTTAGAATATAAAGATTAAACTTTCACAATTTAGATGGAACTTGACTAATTTTATTGGTTAAAGATTATAGCGCAGTATTTTAGTGATTGGTCTTGATCACGGTAAATAGAGAATAGCTTTTTGTAGTTATCTATTTGACTTATTGTGTTTGCACATCCGACATGTGTTGAACATGACAAAGTGAAATAAAATTTAAATTTTCATCACTGATTAAATATGAAACTATATTAGTTCTAGTTTACAAGAAATTACTTAACCTCTTAATCCCTAGATAATTAACATACACGTTTAGTTGGTGATCTCTAAAAGATGTCACAGTGGGAGAGATTCCTATATTAAGTCAAATGAGCCCCAGTGCATTGTAGAGACAGTAAGAATTAATAGGTGAAAATTAATTATCGAAAGGAATTCGCATCTCTGAAATATGGGATTGAATGATAACCCTTCAGTAGCTTATGAGTTTTTTTTTATGTCAGAAACCCGTTTGAGTGGATTTCTTGTCCAGCATACACAAATAAATTAAGTGGGAAATATATATATATATATATATATATATATATATATATATATATATATATATATATATATATATATATATATATATATATATATATATATATATATATATATATATATATATATATATATATGTATATATGTGTGTGTGTGTGTGTGTGTGTGTGTAACGGCGTGAAATCATATGAAATAATCTTTGTATCATCTAGATTTGCGCATTGAAATATTTAGCACAAAGAAGAAAGAATTCATTTGCAACAATTTTAATGTGTAAAATGCTAGATGCATTTTATCGACAAAATGACAACTTGAAATTATTATATATATGTTGCAAATAAGTACAAGAGAAAATGTCCAAGAAGGACACATTGCATATTAGATTTTTCCATAGAAGGCTTATAAACAAATATCTTCGATGGACAAATTTTACATTGTGATTGCATCGTGAATCCCTAAATGGGTGAAAAATGATTATGGTACACAACTAACCAATTAAATTTTATACATATAAGATGGGGAGACATATATGTTGGTTCGAATGATTAACACCCCAAGAAGTGGGCGAATATCGTGTAACTAAAGTCTACTAGCGTTAGTAGCATCATTCTCTCACCCTATTACTTATCTCATTCGATGAAATGATTCGTCTTCAAGACAATGTTGGGGAATGCCTCAACCCCAATATCTATTACTATATATGATTTGAGAATTTTATGCCAACTATGGTGGCATAAATGAAATTCATATTTGGATAGGAAAATCACTGATGATTACACGGTAGCTATCGAGATCATTTTAATTCGAACCATTATGTGGCAATAAATAGTTGAGTGGCAAATAAATCATGGTTAGCTTGCTCTATAAGTGAATAGAGAGGCCTTTGAGAACTATTAGTTCTCAATTTTGTTGTTGTACCGATATACTATCTTAAAGAATTGAAAATTATTTTCGAATGAATATTCATGTACCAAATTAATGTTAATATTGAGTTTGAAAATAAAGTGGACAAGTAGTATTCAATACTCCTTCCACATTGTGAAACTCAAAAACACGCGATATCTCTATGTAGGACATTTATATTGAAATAAATAATGAGCTCAAACACATAAAGTATTATAACAAACTTTATTGATGCAATATAGAAAATTCTCTATAAGCTACATGGTACATGAAAAGATATGGATCTCTATAAGAGATCGTACCCACAAAGGCTACAGTCCCCATTTATATGAATATAATTTTCTAAGGGAAATCCGGTAGTAGAAAGTGTACTAGTGAGCTCTTGATTGATTATAAAGAAATATGGGGAGTACTTAAGATTTTGTCGAATAACTATATATACAATTATTTTTATAATGTGAAGAGCTTGAAGATCATAAATCTTAATAGATGCCGACATGTAATTGGTATGATTTTTGCAATAAAGTTAAGCAAAAATAGTTTCTCTTCTTTTTTGTTATTTTCTTAGTTTAGATTTAGATGTTCGTGTAGGCACGATCCCACAATCGTAGAAAAATAAGTCCATGATATACAATAGAAGATTAGGGTTTTTAGCTCTGAAATTTTCGAGAAGATTGGAGTGGTGGGAGGCCCTCGTTTGTGCGCCGAAGATAGTATGGAGCTTTGTTGGGCTAAATACCTAACACGCAAGTACACGTATCGCAAACAAGTAGTAATAGTGGACTCGTAAGAGTCGGATGTCGATCCCACAGGAATACTCAAATTACCTAATCTTAAGTACCAAATTCTAACAATTATGATTTTTATCTAGCCTACGCACGGTTGTCAAATTTAATCAACTAAATAATTAAACTAAATACAAAACAAATAAACACGAGAAAATATTAATAAAACGGATCTAGAATTTTATCTTCCCCATATGCGATAATTCATCACCCAATTAAACCTCTATTATGCAAGTTACGATTCCCGATTACTAACCCGAGACACTCAATTACTCATAACCCGCTGTCGCGTGTATTATGAGTCTATTATTTATAACCGATTCGCTATATGTCTATGCAAACCAATTATGAATAAAACATTAAACAACAAGTCTCGTAAACGGCTACCTAAAGTATTATCTGTATGTCTGCGATAATACATGCAATTAACACACTCATCCGGTGAAAACTACTCGAAGATTCTTCTATCCATGTTCTAATTATTAAAACGATCTGTCAATCAATTCTAACAATAACACATAGCAACATAAATTCGCTAGGTTCATGCGCTAAATAAGATTAGATAGAAGAAATAATCATGGAATTTAAACTTGCATAATATTAGAAAAATAGGTTCGAATCACCACATATGGTTCCAACAAAATCCTAGATTAAAAACTTAGCTACTCGCAATTCTTATGATAAACAAAATAAATAAGAAAAACTATGCTTGAGGCTTCGTTGATCTTCGTTCTTCGCGTTCTGTGGTGTAAAATTTCGTGCTTATGGTGTAGAGACATGTTGCTTTTATAGGTTTTTTTTGATAAGGAAGTAGTGGAAACCTAATTAGGAATCAATTTCCGCCACTTTCCCCCATCACGATTTGTTCTTCGATTTTTGCCATGTTGGAGTCTGAATTTCAGAATGTTGCGTGAAATAAGAATTGTAGCCCATACAATTAGCTTTCGCCGCCAAAATCAGCTGATTCGGAGTTCGTATGAGAAAGATAGGTCTATTCTATGCTACACCCGATTAAGTTCACCGGGTGTCTAAGATTTTGACATGTGGCAATTAGTAAATTAATTAGTTAATTATATATTTTTAATTATTGTGAAAATAATTATTGAAATAATCAATTTAAAATAGGTAATTAGGACCCTCTCTCCAAATCTTGCCTATTTTTTTCTCCAATTACTCCATAATCGTCTCTTTCACCCGCTATTGCACTTCTTCTTCTTCGTGGTTCGATTGATTTTTGGCTTTTGGTTTTCTTTCTTCTGGTTTCCGCAAACGAAACTGTTGGAAATCTGCTGCAGAAATCGAATAATAATTCGTCGAATAGGTAAGGTGAGGCGCGGACAAGGTTGCTCTCTTAAGACGAATTTCATGATCCCTTCTCGAAGAGGTGCATAAAGGTCTCAATCGTGTCGCCTATGGGATACAACAGCCCAGCCTATTTCGTTGCTGTAGCTTCACAAGAAACTGCACTTTCGAGCGAAGCAGAAGCTTGCACCCGACACTTACAAGAACTCGAAATTTAGAATAATTTTTTGGAAAGAAAATGTGGAAGAAAAATGTTGGTTGAAAAGTGTGCCAAGTCTGAAATAAGATGGCTCCTTTTATAGGTGCCAATTCGTGGTGCTGGTAATTATTGAGGTCAATGACCACACTTACAATTGCCATAATGATTCTTTATTTGGAATTTGAATAGCTGATATGTAACTTCAAAAAATGCATGATAGTGCATAAAGAATGTTTAATATTTGGTCAAAAATGAATTAAAGGAGAATTTGAAAATCAAATTCTACAACTGTCAATCATATAATTTTTTATTGCACGTGTATATAATGAAATGCATATGATAAGATGAGTGGTGCACAATTTAGAAACTCATATCTCCTCCTCCACTTTCGTCTCGGGAATTTTATAAAATATTCCAACAGAAACTCTGTAACGAATCTCCAACATTCCTTGGTATGAACAAATTAGCTCTATTATTCACGTAAAATGCAAGGAATTCTTTGTGATAAAACATGAGTGCAAGTTTATATATCTCACGCATATGCATTATGAGAGAAACCCTATATCATTAAAAATCATAGATTTCAACACACCACTAATAAGTAAAGACATGTCAGTAAGATCATTGTTATGTAGTTATTGGATATACATGTTCTATAAAATTATTATTTTTTATTTATTAAATTTGATTTTATTAGTTGTTTACAGGTATGGAACAAAATTCATTATCCAACGACGATAATGCAAATTGCGGTTCAAAGGTACATAACAAATCTTTGATAGAGGAATTTGAGCATAAGTACTTAACAGTTGGGCAAATAGTAAGAAGTCCTGAAAATGCATATCTATTATATTGTGAATATGGGCGCATTAAATGTTTTAGTGTGAGAAAAGGAAAGCAAGAGTATTTTCATGATAATAGTAGAGAACTTTATATAAAGGAGTTTGAATGTTCTTGTAAAGGTACAAAGGATGAAAAACGTAGTAATAAAGGTAAACAACCAATATACTTAAAGATGGAAACGAGATTTGGTTGTAGAGCGAGGCTTAGAGTTGGAAGAAAACAGAATGAAGAGTTATATGTTTAGATCGGCTCGTAATATTTCATATGTTAAAGGAGATACTTTAAAAACACTGGTGGATGCTGGATTTTCAATAGCTAACGCGTATTCTTATATCCAACAAGAATCACATGGGAGGGAAAATGTAGATTTTGCTAAAAAAGATGCATATAATTATATTAATCGATTAGCAAAAGATCATAAACAAGTTGATGATGGTGATGCTGCTGAACTAATTCAATATTTTAAGAATAAATCGAATGAAGATGCATTATTCTATTGGGATTTCCAGGTTGATGAAAATAATAGGATGTGTAACTTTTGTTTTTAGAGATGGTCGGTGCCGCCTTGATTATGAAGCTTTTGGTGATGTTCTTTCAATTGATACAACTTATAAAACCAATTAATACAATTTGATTTGTACACCTTTCACCAGCATTAATCATCATAAGAACAATGTGATGTTTGGGTTGGCTTTTATATCAAATGAAACAGAGCCGTATTTTTAATGGTTATTTAGTACGTTTCTTGAGTCTATGGGTGGTAAGCAACCTGAAAGTGTCTTCACGGATCAATGTCAAGCAATGATGAATGCAGTTGAAATTGTATTTCCAAATTCGCTACATCGGTTGTGTCAGTGGCATATATGTCAAAACACTCCCTCGCATTTCGGTAGTTTAAATAATAATTATGAGTTTAAGAATATGTTTTATAAGTGTATGGAATTTTGTGAATCTGAAGAAGAGTTCGAGAATGTATGGAGTAAAATGATCGCTGATTACAATCTGTATGACCATTCATGGTTGAACAACATGTACACGTTGAGAAATAAGTGGTCTAAGGCATTTAGTAAACATAGATTTAGTGCTGGACTTAAAGCTACATCAAGAAGGGAGGGCACAAACTCTATTTTGAAAGTTGATGGTAAAAGTACACATAGATTGTTTGAGTGTGTTGTTCGATTCGAAAAAGTTCAGAAAACGTGGCGTCAAGATGAAAGAGAAAATGATTTTAAAGAACCGACCCGTATAATTTTATTATATTTTATAAGTAATCTATACATAAAAATTAATTTATGATTTCATTTATCAAACTTTCTATTTTTATCGTGACTATTCTCATTTACCCATTTTTCATCATATAATTTTTTGAATCTCATTTCTCGTAATTAAAATCTATCAGTTGTCGACCGCCGCTAGTTGTCTAGCCTTTTGATCTTTAATTACTTATCGTAGAAGTTAAATATAATTAATTATATAATTTATTATTCACTTTATATCACTTGTAGAAGTATTTTAAAATATTGTATTTTAATTTGAAGATTATTTTGTTAAAATATAGAAGCAAAATATTATTAAAATTAAAATATAATAAACTTTTTTTTTATGTTAAAGGGTCTAGCAGGTCAGAATCGTTTAATTCGGGTATGGGTTGGGGCGGGTCTGGGTTTAAGCTGAACTGGGTTGGGGTGGGTGTGGGTTTTATATATTTTTCACGGGTTGGTCTCGGTTTAGGCAAACCCGGCCCAGAAACGTCCCATTGACATTAGGGGTGTGCACGGGTCGGTTCGGTTTGGTTTTTGGCAAAAACCGAGCATGAACCGAATACATCAATTTTTGTAAAATTAAAAACCATACATGTCAGTTTTTCATCGGTTCGGTGTCTTTCGGTTTTGGTTTGGTTTCGGTTTTTTTTGGTTCGATTTCGGTTATTTTTTGGTTCAAGAGTAACTATATATTCAAGTTATACAAACAAAAGAATCCAATTACGATTACTTTCACAACTAACTAATGCAACGAAATATAAAATCGTTAATCCCCACTGGACTTAACGTAATTTAGATGATGTATTATGCTTTGTTTTTTTTTTTCTCCTTTCATTAACCACATTATTAAAACCAAATAATACCATGAACTAAAGTAAAATTTTAGTTACTATATAAATAAAATACAATTTCTCAATTTATGAACAAATGCTTAGAATGAGACAAGTAATTGAAAAATAGAAAGTAAAACTTAGAGTAAAATAATGCATATATTACATAAAATAAAGTCATTATTAATTAATTGAGGGGCCTATAATAAATATAAAATTTATAATATAAAAAATTAATGTTACTGTATACAGATTTTTTTTATATAATATATAATACGTATTAATGTAAAAAAAAAAAAAGAAAAAGAAAAAAGTGTACAGGTGGGCCCCCACTTAATCTGGGCCCTAGGCAACTGCCTAATTGGCCTAGTGGTTGGGCCGGCCCTGATAGTAATATTACTCTATTACACAATAATAATGAGTTTTGTTGTGTTAATATTACTGTGCTAGAGATTAATATAGCAATATTACTGTGTTAAGCTGTAACTTAGTTAATTATACTGTGTTTAACAGTAACATAGTTAATATTACTGTCAATCACAACGATATTGCTGTTTAAACGAAGAAAAAAATGTTACAGAAAGAAAAAAAAAATCGAAAAAGTCAACGCCGGAATCCGGCGGCAAAAAAAAATTGCTGAAAAAAAAATTTGAACAAAAATTGTTTTGGGTCAAAATTGAATAATTTGTGAAATTTGGGATCAAATTGAGGTTAAATTAAATTAATGATGAAATTGGAGCATATTAAAGTATGAGGGGCTATTTTAATCTTTTAAAAAAATTGGACCATGTATGGATTTATTTGTAAATGAGTTTTTTGTCTGGATTCCTTTATGAATAATTATCCATTGACGAGCTTATTTGTAATGAATCCTAATCTATATAATCTATAAAGGGAGAATACACAATTGAAGTTTTGACATCTTTAATTTTGATCCCAAATCTTTTCATCTCTTCTATTTGTGAACTTTTTTCCTTAATTAGTCTTTATTATATTTTGTCGTATTTATTATTTAACTTATTTCAAAAAAAATATTTCTTTATTACATTTATGTTAATTATAAAATAAATCTTATATTGACATTTAATAAGGAAATTTCGAATTTCCTTTGATTTGGCCAATCATATCTTTTATTTTTCCTTACAAATTTGAATATCAGCATTTATGTTAATTGTATAATAAATGGTTATTTCCTTATTTATACATATTTAACTTAATTATCATACTCGATACAAGTATAAAACCACATTTTCCATCCAACACCAAAGTAAAATTGTCCACCCGTTTTTATCTTCATCTTCACCTCACTCCGACGCCAGAAGCAAGAAATGAAAGAAGAAAAAAGTTGGCTGATGATATTTTGTTAGTGTTATTTTTTCCGTTTTTATTATTATAATTTTTATACAATTTTATATCAATGATGCTTTATCTTTTTTATTTACTTATTTATTTCTATTGCTTTCAAGAAATATTTTAAATTACCATTCTATTTTATTTCATTTTTGTAATATATCCATTCAAATCTTTATACATTTTTTAATGAGTTTGACTTATTCTTGTTTATATTATGTTATTTTAGTTTTGGTTTTATTTTCATATTTTAAACAACTCCCAATATTAATGATGTTTATTTTCATATAATCTATATAATATATAAAGGGAGAATACACAATTGAAGTTTTGACATCTTCAATTTTGATCCCAAATCTTTTCATCTCTTCTATTTGTGAACTTCTTTCCTTAATTAGTCTATATTATATTTTATCATATTTATTATTTAACTTATTTAAAAAAAATGATTTCTTTATTACATTTATGTTAATTATAAAATAAATTTTATATTGATATTTAATAAGGAAATTTCGAACTTCCTTTGATTTGGCTAATCATATCTTTTATTTTTTCTTACAAATTTGAATATCAACATTATGTTAATTATATAATAAATGGTTATTTCCTTGTTTATACATATTTAACTTACTTATCATACTCAATACAAGTATAAAACCACATTTAATATCCAACACTGAAGCAAAATTGTCCACCCGTTTTTATCTCCATCTTCACCTCACTCCGACGCCAGAAGCAAGAAATGAAAGAAGAAAAAAGTTGGCTAATGATATTTTGTTAGTGTTATTTTTTCCGTTTTTATTATTATAATCTTTATAAAATTTTACTTCAATGATGCTTTATCATTTTTATTTACTTATTTATTTTTATTGCTTTCAAAAGATATTTTAAATTACCATTCTATTTTATTTCATTTTTTTAATATTTCCATTCAAATCTTTATACATTTTTTTTAATGAGTTTGAATTATTCTTTTTGTATATTATGTTATTTTACTTTTGGTTTTATTTTCATATTTTAAACAACTCCCGATATTAATGCTATTTATTTTAATATAATTTTATTTCAATAATTTTGTAGCATTTTATTATTGTTTCCCATCATTTTCAATAT